>NC_134013.1:58966500-59272500 GCF_040712315.1 Castanea sativa | reverse complement strand
TAGGATCCCAGATGGTGTTAAACTCCAACACTGTGAGTTAGGAAAGTGGTTAGTTATGAATAGAGACCCAGGATCAGTGGTAATTCAGATGATCGCCTTTATTGAAGGTGGGATGGAAATCCCCATGGGTAAGGTCACCAGAGACTTCATTATGAACTATAGGTTGACCCCCACCTAATGTATCCTGAACGTCTTTAGAGTCCTTGGTAGTGTAGACATGATAAATCTCAAAATAGTGACCAACCTCACATGGCATGACGTACACTGGGTGTACAACTGTTAAATGGGAGAAAAAAAGGAAATAGACTAACTATTACATCAAATGTAGGGTTCCTTCTGTTAGGTTAATTTCATGCATGCCAGAATCAAATAAGGGTATGGACGAGGATTTTCTCATCGTCTCAGGAGACTGGAATGATGGATTGTACTGCCCCACCCAAGAGGGAGAACCAGGTAGGGTTCCCATAGACACTAGACGCGCTTAGGATTTGTGTATATACAAAGAATTTTTCCATGACTTTTTTTTTTTGTTTTTGTTTTGCAGATGAAGATCATACTGCCTCGAGCAAGCATCTCGTGAACTTTCCCGATGTCAACCGAATCCTCAGATCAGAGATCTTTCTTCACAACGATAGTCAGCTTCGGGTAGTGCACGTGATCCTCGGGTTCAATCCTATCTCCAAACGATTCTAAATTTCCAAGAACGTAATCAAAGCTAAGGACCTTAGGCTAGCTTGGATTGACGTTGCAGTCCCCGACTTTCTGATAGCAAGACCTCCTCTTGCTGGAACTCAGGACACTCAACTTCCAGCACCACTCGTAACCAAAATACTGTACTCCCTAAAGCAACCTCTACATTTGGACGAAGAAGCTAAAGAGCCCAACCCTGAACGTGTCCAAGAAGTGACAGGCAAAGACTTTGAGGTCTTTACCGATGAGACAGTCCTAGTACCTCACACCACCCTCCACGTCTCGCCCAAGTTAGCTCCAACCAAGAAGAAGCTAATATTCCAAAAGGGATGGTGTTCGAAGAAAAAACTCTAAACCTCATGGCCTTACTGAAGGCCCACGCTGGAGATTCTTCCCCAGCCATTCAAGTGATGCTGATGGTACCTCGACCACCAAATCCTGTTCCCGTGCGCATATCCTTTGGTGATGTAGTAGAGAAAAAGAGAGAGGGGGGGGGGGGGTAAGGAGGTAAGGGCCCTGATGATACTGAGGAGGGGGAAATCACCCGCTCCTTTCAGTAGCCCCCATCCAAGGATGCCTGAACAACCAGGGCCCAGTGGAAGAAGGGTACCTCCTCTAGTACCTTAAAAGAAACTGAAGGGGAGCAGCGACCCAAACCTTCTACTTGGAGATCCTTCTTCATGATGAGTTCGAGGGGCCTTGTTATGGATGACGCCAACCTACAAGACCACCAAAAGGGTAAGTCAGGCCTCGTGGCAGAGTGTTTAGAGAAGGCTCTATGCCTGCCCGAGGACATACAAGAGCTCAGGTCCTTCAGAAAATGTGAGGTCTTCTTGTCCCTGAAGAGAGACCTTGCCAAGGTATATTATCACCTCCCTCTTTCCATAAACAAAGATAATATATATATATATACACACACACACACTAGCATGCATCAACCTGACAGTATGTACAAGTAGCCTTCGTGGCCGAAGAATGGGTGGACCAAGCTCATAAGGCTGAAGGCAGTTGAAAAGGCCCATGCCGAGACTGATCAGAAGCTCAAAGAGACCCTCTCCCAACTGACTGAGGTAGAGAAGTCTTGGAAAAATGCTGAAGCTGCCTTGTCCAGCTTCGAAAAACAAGCTGCAGAGTCTTAGAGGCTCAAAAGAAGGCCGAAAACAAGTTGGTCTTGACTATGGTGGAGCTTAAACAAACACAGAAACAACTGCTGGCCAAGGATGCCAAGATGACTAAAGATGAGCAGGCGGCCTATGACGCGGGTGTGACCAAGACTGCCCAACTCAGGGATGTTACTTTGGCCTTTTGCCTTGAGGTATGGGGTTAGGCCCTCAACATTGCGCCTGGCCCCCAGTGGACCTTGGCTCTGACCCTACCTCCTTCTTGACCTAGCCTGCCATTACTCCATCTAACATATCAGCTACAAAAAAAAGGGCAAGAACAACCAGCCCCAGTGAAGGTGGTGGATGTGGAGTCAGAGGAGGTGGCTGAAGTAACTCAACTAAAGTGGAAGAAAAAGGAGAATGAGCAAGAAAATAAGGGAGGAAAAGAGAAGGAAGCATCAACATAACTTAGCTCCAGGCTTAGAGGCAATCAACCAAATGTGTAAATCAGCTGAAGTATAGTTGATGCCCCCCCTCCCCTTCTTATGTAATCCAATTCTAAAACTTTAATGAAAATGGTTAAACTTTACCTTACTCTAAGCTTTATTTGTCTGATTGTATTTTTGGCTATATTTATTTATTTTTATAACATTTTCACCTTTGATTAGCTAAATCACCCCTTTACCTTATTATTTACTTTGGCACAAAGTTTAAGAAAGTTACTAGACTGACCCTTAAGACAATGGTTTGGCACTTAAAAGAAATTACAAACAACCCCTACCTTAATTTGGACTCAGAATCCCTAAAGGTCCAACTGCATTGTGCCTGTAACTCGAGGAAGCAAGCAAGTTCCATAACTTCACTATATACTTGTACAACCTCACACACAAGTTAATTTACCCGAAAATATCTCATGGATATACTTGCAAATGCTTTAAGTGATGCTCATGGGCATATCTGCAATTAGGTTATTATGACAAGGGTCTTAGTCATCTACTGCAAACAGACCAAGCACTAATTTACCCAAGATATGGGGTCCGAGGGACCAGATGCAACCGATGTTCTGTTTAGTACTTAGCACAGTAGGAAAGCATTAATCTATCCAATGTAAGTGGTCCAAGGAACCAGGCGTGACTAAGGTTATGTTTAACACTTAGAAAGATATGAAAGCATTAATTTACCAAAAGTACATGGTTCGAGGAACTAGGAGTGACCAAGATTTTGTTTAACACTTAGCATAGTAGGAAAACGTTAATTTACCCAAGGTACGTGGTTCGAGGAACTAGGCATGACCAAAATTCTATTTAACACTTAGAAAGATATGAAAGCATTAATTTACCCAAGGTATGTGGTCTGAGGAACCAGGCGTGACCAAGGTTTTGTTCAACACTTAGAAAGATATCAAAACATTAATTGATTAGCAATTGAGCCACAGAGACAATAATATTGAAATAAACCAGTATTGAATGAAGAGAACCTCGTACCATTAATAATAGTAACGATATAAGTTATTTACATTCCAAGGACGTGGAACCACATTCTCATCCAAATCTTCCAAATAATAAGCCCCAATCCCTGCTACTGATGTTATTCGGTATAGGCCTTCCCAATTGGGGCCCAACTTCCCCCAGGATGGGTTCTTTGTGGTCCCCACCACCTTTCTCAAAATTAAATCTCCTGGAGCTAGTGGCCTCAACCTCACTCCTTTATCATATCCTTGCTTAAGCCTTTGCTGATAATGCGCTATCTTTATTGCAGCCGCCTCTCTTCTTTTGTCAACCACGTCCAAGCTGTCCGAAAGTAGGCGGTTATTTTCATCAATGTCAAACTGATCAGTTCTCAGGATCGGGAACCCTATCTTTAGAGGGATTACTGCTTCTGCCCCATAGGTTATTGAAAAAGGAGTCTTTCTAGTTTATCTTCGGGGCGTGGTAAGATAAGTCCACAACATGTGGGGTAATTCATCCACCCACTTTCCCTTTGCATCATCCAATCTTTTCTTCAATCCAGACAGTATGACATTATTAGTAGCCTCAGCCTGACCATTCCCTTGAGGATAAGCAGGAGTAGAATACTTGTTTCTGACTTCCCAACTTTCCACAATATCTTTGGAAAGCTTTGCTATCAAACTGAAGACCATTTTTTGAAATCAAGGTGTGTGGGACTCCAAATCTGGTGATGATATTCCTCCATATAAACCTCTTAGCGTCCACATCTCTGATGTTAGCTAATGGCTCAGCCTCTACTCACTTAGTAAAATAGTCTGTCCTGATGAGTAGCCACCTTCGGTTTCCTATAGCTCAGGGAAATGGTCTCGCTATCTCCAAACCCCACTAAGCAAATAGCCAAGGGTTAGAAAGTGGATTCAGGACTCCCCCAGACTGATGAATATTTGGGGCATATCTCTGACACTAGTAACACTTCCTCACATAATCCTGAGAAGCTTTCTGCATGCTTGGCCACCAATATCCTTGGGTGAGGGTCCTATGAGCCAAAGACCCTTCTATATAACTCTCACATATCCCCTCATGCAATTCTTCCAACAAAGGCTCCATTGCTTCAGGATGCAAACACAATAAGTATGTTCCCGTATAAGAACGTTTGTACAACTTCTGTTCTTTGGATAACCAATACCGGGGAGCTTTCCTCCATACCTTCTCTGCCTCACCCTTGTCCTCGAGTAACATACCTCGCTTCAAAAAAGTCACTAAGGGGTCCATCCAGCTCGGCTCAACCTGGATGCTATATATCTCAGCCAAGGGCTTGTTTGCAAGACTAGAACTGACCATATCTTCAACCATAACGACCCTAGGCAAATTTAACCCCAAAGAAGTTGTAAGAACACAAAGTTTGGCGGCCCAAGCCCACCAAAAATAGTGATATTGGAGTTCCTAAACCCGGCCCAAAACAACAGATATTTGTACAAAGAGTGGGATGAACAAGTGTGGGCTTTGTATAGGGACACAGATAGGGAAAGAAAGACCAAAAGCCTAAGGTTTTAATATATGAATGGATCTTTACAAGCTTGTCCAAGGATAATGTTCTTGGTTGTTACAAATACTGTTCACTATCTCTCAGCTACTATTCTCTCTGTTACTTTTCTTTTTCAATTCTTGTTGGATCCTTTCCATCTGAGAATCTCTTTCCTTTATATACTTCATGACCTCTTGCATCCTGGCCCTCCCTCTTTAATTTCCCCAAACCCCCTTAGGACACTTATCCCATTAGACTTTTGGTGAAGGTGGTGGAAGGAGTCTCTGAGTTGTGGATCCACTATTCAGGTTACTTCCTCATTAATACAGCTGATAAAGCTGTTGCCAACCATTTAATGCGGAGGAATGGGTGAGATTTTACAAGAAACTTCCCATAAAGATCTTGTTTACCCCCTGAGGCACTCCCCTCCTCCCACTATATCCCTCCAAGGGCACGCTGTCACCTCCCATTTTCTCCTCTGACCACTTCACTCCTCGGGCCGTGGATATTTCTTCAAAAAGAACAATTGAAGGCTACAACGGCGCTCCACATCTTCGGTCCTCAGATCCCCACAGTATAGATCAAGAAGTTCTCATCAATTTGACTATTTACAGGCAAAAATCAATCTTGAATAAAGTAAGATATTATAAAAAATACCCAATTCAGGTTTATTTTATTATTTAATAGGAAACACCAAAACATACATCATTTTATAAAATCTACTATAATTTTTCCCTGAAATTTATGTTAGACTCTTCACGGACATGGCCATGATTTTTGTTGACTAGATGATCCTAAAACTCGGGCAAATACGCCATGAAATTCCAATTCATTTTGAAAATTAATTTATTATCAAAGAATGTGTGCCATTGTTTTTATTGGGCCATTGCTTTCAAAAGGAATTACAAATTTTCCTGAACCAGTCCTATGTATTTTAGTATCTCAAAAAATAGTCCTATGTATTTTAGGGAATAATACACACATCTAAATTTTTTGGAAGTTCATTTAATTGTCCTTATATTTTTATTAGGGAACATGTCCAATCTTAATTAAATCAAGACAATTCGTGATTCATGACATGTCACTTTGGCATTGAAAGAGAAAAAACATTTGATCAAGTGATGGGACCCACATTGCCACATGGCAATCCATGATTGTTTCACATGGTAATGCCAAGTCTCCAAGGTTTGAACTTTCCTAATTGTGTAACTTGTGCCACCATGGCAGCCCACAATCACCTGGTTTGAGGTGTGTTCAAATTTACTACAGTTATGTTGCAGTGCCAGCAGCAATAGGTGCACAACTATTCTTAAGCAATGGTGAGAACAATGGGTTTAGTGGGAACATCTTAGGCCAACACTTGTCACTAACTTCAGTGATGGCTTTATAACAAGCAGGACTACTCAAATAAACTTTTCTCTTGGAAAGAGATCCATGAATCTCAAGAATGCACCCATCAATGCTTTTAAGCGATGACTGGAATTTTGCAATGTCTTGTTCCAACTGTCCTGCAGATAGTCCTGGGAAAGGTAATAGCATTTTCTCAAATAGCTTGCTCACAGTAATCTGATCATCTCCTAGAAGTGAAGGTGAAGGTGTAGCTCCTCCAACCAGTTAAACAATTTTTTTTTTTATCGTTGATTGAAAAGCTGGGTTAAATGGGAACAATTTAGGCCAACAACGCTCTCTCATCAAATTAATGGTTTCGCAACAAGTTGGTCCAAATAAGCTAATTTTGCCACTAATAAGTGAATCAGTAATATCTGTAATACACCCTTGTACACTTGAAAGAAATGACCAGCATTGTTGTATATGTTTATTCGCATGCAGTGTTGTTAAAAGTCTTGGTAAAGAGGACTTGCTCGCAGCTAGTCTGGAGACCCGTCCATTTCCTTTAGGTGATTGAGCACAAGAGTTATGAAGCAATGGAGTGAAGATGTGAATAGAGGGGAACAATTTAGACAAGCAATTTTTCTCAATTAGTGTGATGTCATCGCAACAAGAGGAACCTACAATGCTGAATTGGCCATTGATAAGTGAACTTTAAATTTGAGCCAAACACCTTGGTATGTTTACAATAGATGACAAATATTGCCCATTTGCTCCTGAAGGTCCCGCAGCCCTAGGAATTGATAACAATTTAGGTATTTGTGCCAACTGAGCTAGCCCAGTGAGAACTAACACTGCCAAACATACAAATAACAATATTAGAGCAGTGTTTGGTGATTTTTTAGCCATTGTTCTTAGCAAAATGGATAAACTTGTAGTGTGTGTGACCAACGGTTTATTGGTAGTGTTGGAAGATGCTTAAGGCTAATGGAAGTGAAAGGATAATAATTCATAATACTTATCTAAGACATACAAACTAAAATGTTTTTTCACTTTTACTATCTCAAAAAAATACTAAGACGTCTTTTAGGGTACGTTTGGTACGCTGAATGTAGATTGCATTAGGGATAGTAATCTTTATTACTGGGAATGGAAGGCATTGTAATGGAATAACTATTACTATCCATAAGTTTGATTATTACATATAAAAAGCTTGTTAAAGATAATGTATAAGGAAATTTTATATTTTTGAAAATATATTAATTTTAAAACCTATTATATGCACTAAGGAATAACTGTTACATCCATTTGAAATGAATAACTATTACATGTAATCCTCATATGTGATTAAACCGAGAAAGTTTCAAAAAAAAAATCCGAGAAAAAGAGGAGGGCTTAAAAAAAGTATTGATTGGTGCAAGTATCGATAGAATATAGCTTATTGGTTGAAATTTAATGAAATGGCCAAAAATAGGTAGAACGAATTGGAATGGGGTGAAATTTTGGCCAAGGTAGATCAAAGGGAGTAAAAATTGATTGATTGGCAAAAAAAAAATTCCAATAATTTTGGCTAAAACGGAATGAATCATGATAACACGACATGCCATGTTGTGTTATTTCCAATAAAAAAAACTGAAAATATAAGAGATCATTTCAACAATACAATGCAAGCAGCTTAAATATGCACAATAGAGCAAACTCGGTTCATTTGAAATTGCATTAGGTGAGAAGAGGACATATTTAGAGGCCCCAAAAGCTCTTTTGCTAGAATAACCTTGGCATTTGGCAAATCAATTATACAGATGATTCTACAGACGAAACTTCTTAACATCATTTACGGAAGTAGCAAGTTGTAAGTAGTGGAAAGCAAAATTGACATTAGTGGTAAATCTATGTAAAAATGAAGTCTACCACTACAAATTGTCATTTCTACAAATTGTTGAAAAAGTCTTGTCCATAGCTAAGTTGTCATTATAGAGCTTTTAGTGTGCCCCAAAGTTTTAATAAAAAACTCTAAAAAGGTCAAATTAATTTTTTTTTTCAAAAAAATCTGAGATCTACTCTTTCTCTCTCTCTCTCTCTCTCTCTCTCTCTTTATTATTTTTTTGTGGAAGTTTTGAAATGCCAACAATCTCCATATCTAGGGTTGTAAACGAGCCAAGCTTTGCCAAATAGTGTGTGTTTAAGCTTGGCTTGAGCTTGAGATATGCCTAAAAACAATGTTTGAACTCGAGCTCGTGAATGTACCAAAAAGTTTGAGCTCAGCTTGGTTTGATTAATTAGTCAAGCCAAGCTCGAGCTTAATATCAAGCTCAAACTTGCATCATCAAATGCTTATATCACCAAAAATCAAGTAAACAATATATATATATATATATATATATATATAGACACACACACTCATTGTATCATGCTTCTAACACTCGTGATTAGAAATTGTTTAAATTACAACTTTATATAATTAAATTCATCCATCATCATTCATTGTCTATAGCTTGAGTAAAATCATGGCTCCACCCCTGCATACGTGCGCAACTATTCTTGAGCAATGGAGGGAACAATGGGTTGAATGGGAACATCTTAGGCCAACACGTGTCACTGACATTAGTGATGGCTTTACAACAAGCAGGACCACTCACGCCAAATTTTCCCTTGGAAAGTGATCCATGAATCTCAAGAATGCACCCATCAATATTTTTAAGCGATGACCAGCATTTTGCAATGTCTTTTTCCAACTGCCCGACTGATAGTCTTGGAAAAGGTAATAGCATCTTCTCAGAGAGCTTGCTCACAGTGATTTGATCAGCTCCCGGAAGTGAAGGTGCTGGTGCAACTCCTCCAATTCCAGAGCTAGTTAAACAAACTTTTTTTATCGATGATTGAAAAGCTGGGTTAAAAGGGAACAATTTAGGCCAGCAACGCTCTCTGATCAAATTGATGGTTTTGCAACAAGTTGGTCCAAATAAGCTAATTTTGCCACTAATAAGTGAATTAGTAATATCTGTAAGACACCCTTGTACACTTGTAAGAACTGACCAACATTGTTGTACTTCTTTATCCCCACGCAGCGTTGCTAAAAGCCCTGGTAAAGAGGCCTTGCTCGCAGCCAGTCCGAGGACCTGTCCATTTCCTTTGGGTGATTGAGCACAAGAGTTATTGAGCAATGGAGTGAAGATGTGAATGGAGGGGAACAATTTAGACAAGCAATTTCCTTCAATTTGCGTAATGGCATTGCAACAAGAGGAACCTACAATGCTGAATTGGCCATTGATAAGTGAACTTAAAATTTGAGTCAAACACCCTGGTATGTTTACGATAGATGACAAACATTGCCCATTTGCCCCTGAAGGTCCCCCAGGCCTTGGAATTGAGAACGATTTAGGTATTTGTGGCAACTGAGCTAGCCCAATGGGAACTAACACTACCAAACATACACACAACAATATTAGAGCAGCGTTTGGTGATTTTTTTGCCATGGGTCTTTGCAAAATGGTTGAACTTGTAGACTGTATGACTAATGGTTTATTAGTGGTGTTGGAGGATGCCTAAGGGTAATGGAAGCAAGAGGATCGCTATTTATAGTATTTATCAAAGACATAAAATTAAAACGTTGTCTAGTTTCATTGATGCAAGTGCAACAGTTTTATAATTCAAAACCAGTGCTGTTAGTACTTATGGAATCAATGCCATCTTAAATTAGGACTAAGGTAAGTTATATTTCATTGATGGTGGTAACAATTTTTCTGCTAATCATAATCTTGTAAATAATGAAATTAATAATAATAAACCTGAAGGGTCTTTTGGCATATGCATCAAGGCTTCTTAATATAACTTTTTTGGTTGCTGTTACTCTTCCCATCAAGCAAACACAAGTAACACAACCAATAATACTCCCCCCCAAAAAAAGAAAAGAAATTATGAGTGATTTTTAGGCTTAAAAAGATACAAAGCGTAAGCCTTTTTCCCTTTTATTGACTTGTGATTTAAGTATTTTTATAATCTATCTTTAATCAACAGCATCTAGACAAGTTCAAAAATAAATAAATTAAAATAGAGCACTCGAATTGATCTTTTAGCTGCTTGTTGAACATAAAAGAGCGTCCAAGATGCACTAAAGTTCATTTAATTTCAATTTTCATACAAAATTTGCTATGGGATCAGAACTTGAGAAACATAAAATAGGGTGTGAACATGTTAGAAATCCTTCTCTTAACATAGCAAGTGAAACTACAATAATTTCAAAAAGCTATGCTTTTACCTTTTGAAAAAATTATCAAAAAAATAGCTTCTAATATCTCCAGAGTTTCCCAATTCCCATTTTCAATTAGTTGTGGAACACCATCCCCCCCCCCCCCCCAAAAGAAGAAGAATAAAGAGACATGAATTTTCTCTCTCTCTCTCTCTCTCTCTCTCTCTCTCTCTCTCTATTTTGGCAGCAATTGAAACAAAATAAAGTAAAAGGCAAAAGAAAATTTAATAACACAATTAAAAAAATAGAAAAGTGTGATAAAATTCACAATATTTTAAAATGAAGCTACAGGATGCCCTTTCTTCCATAATCTCTAGTACATCACAAAATTAAACTCAATCTCACTCAGGTATAGTTGGAAGTTATACAATCACAAATACCATTAAATTTCAGCTCATGATATGTCCTTAAAATCCATCTGAATATTGCTTTCTTTTTAGGATTGATGACAATGGAGGGAGAGAACTGAGAAGTTTGTTTTTCAATATTTTGAGCGAACCAGGGAGTGAAGGCCTGAAGGGGTTTTTGTATTTGTCTTTTTCTTCTTTCTTTTAAAAAAAAAAAAAAAAAAAATCGCCGTTGCCGGGGATCGAACCCGGGTCACCCGCGTGACAGGCGGGAATACTCACCACTATACTACAACGACCAGTTGGTAAGTAGTAAAGACGATATCTTACTTAAGATTACTTCTGGTCGCGAATACCAAATTCTTTTACTCATTGTGCAAGCAAAGTAATCTCGGTTAACATAAACTTCCTAGATTCAATAAATAATCAAAATTGAAAATCCATACAATTTTAACTACCTTTACTATGAACAAAATTAATAAGGGTAAAGAACTACAATTTTGAGTAAAGTTGGGGGCGCTTGTTCAATTTTAAAATTTAATGAATACATTATAAATTTGACATGATTTTTTTTTATTTGAATTTTTTTCTTTTTACCTTTTTTTTTTGGTTTAAATATATATATAATTCAATAGGCAAAGGTTAGAGAAATTTAAACTCTGAATGTTTTCGTTAAAAACAGTAGGAACTACTAGTTGGACTACAAAACTTTAAACTTTTTTCTTTTACTTGATTTATTTTTAAATTTAAGTTTGTCCCATATGTCAAGGTTTCACATGCCTAATTTACTTTTATGAGGGCAGTTTGGAATTAATGTTACAACTTTTTAAAATTAGAAAATAGCTTTATTCAATTTCGAAGTTTAATTACATAATCATATATAACTCACAGAAGAATCTTGATACCTTTTTCTAACCAAACTAAAAAAATTTCTATTTGCTATGCTTTCTTTGGTAGATATTGTTGAGGACACTTTGGGCAGATCAACAAAAGGCCCAAAACCCGTTAATTTGTCCGACTCAAAACAACTGGCGCAGGCTTTGTAATGGCAAAGCTCACAAATATTCAAGTCAATAACCCATAAATTTGAGCCTTGGAATCCAATTAAGCTAGGCCCACTAAGCCAACAGCAAAAAGCCATTAATATGGCCCAATTGTTGGCAAAATCATCATATGAGAGGTTGGTTTGTAAACCCCATGAATTCAAATTCCCTAGTTTTCAACAACAAGAACACAATATAATGAGATTGGCTAAACTTGGGCCCACGGGATTAATACTAGCCTAGGAATGGTCCCCAATTGAGACATAAACAAAAGATCAAATAAATTTCTTCTTTATTATGTGACCAAGCTCATACAAAGGAGAAAGAGCCAGCAAAGGGAAGGAAAAATGAGCAATGGATTGGAGAGCAAAAGGGTCATTCCACATCAAATGAGCTTGGAACACAAAAATTTCACAAATGAGCTTGGAACACATGTGAGATCATTGGGTCCATGATTGATGTCATGTGTAAGTGTAGGAATTCACACAAAAAAAAAAAAAAAAAATCTGCTATGTAATTAATAAGCCTTACTCCGACATAACGCATTCCTTTCATAAGCAATGATAAATCACCATTAATGCAAGGTTTCCATGATCATTTAAATTCAACAAGTTGGGAATAGACTTTTCTTTTTTGGGAAGCATTTTTCATGGAACTTAAGCAACCAACTTTCCATTCTTAGAGATTTCGTACTTTTCAAGACAAACTCAATGCAAGGAGTGCTAATACTCAGTAGCCACAGTTGACATTCTTCTTATTCCGTGTGTATTTGGAAAAAATTATTTTTGTCAACTTATTTTACTTTTTAACTTATTTTTGCTATTATTTATGGGTTCCACCGCACTTTTTGGTATTATTCATAAGTCTCACTGTATTATTTCAACTAACTTTTACCTTTATCTATAGTACTTTCAGCAAAAAAATTTCAGTTTCAATAAAATAAGCGGATCTCAAAAAGACTCTCAATAGATTTTCAAATAAAAAAATTATCTTATGAGATGGTTTTATGAGACATCTCTCTCACAACATGTATGAGTTCCAAATATGTGAGAGAGAGATCTCATGATATACCTTCTCCTTTAAGTGGTTTAATATTTAAAAATCATTTTAAAATAAGGAGGAACATAAAACATAAAAGGGGAGATCAGATTAACTCCAAACCATAAAATATAGAACTCACACACTTGAAACAATTACATTCCTATATTTCTTGGCATTCTAAATCTATACAATAGATATGCAGTACATTTTTATGAGTTCCGGATTACATAAATAGGAGTATCTCTTTCTACTTTATCACACGATTCCTAATTCTTGCATATTTCCTAAAGCTAATGCCCTATTTTTTCCCCAAGTTGTAACTTGTAAGGGCTGGATGCAAGACTTTTTTCCCTCTCTTTTGCAGGTTTCTTGAGTGTTGCATTACCTCAAGACACACAACTAGCCTTCCTCATCATTCATGTGAATACAAGTAGCCGATTCGGCTCCCTGAACTAAATGCGGGTCATCAAGGAAGCTCAATTAACCTTGGAAACATGGCAAACGAGCAAAAAGATCCCAAACAGACATGAAGCTACACAGTTGCAGCTTTTGCACACACACTAAAACAGTAAATCTGAAAACTTGGATGCTGTCCTTGCATCTTTGATGAGGTAGCCAATACTTGAACTCGGCATTGAGGTGTTGTGTATAGCTGCATAAATGAAAGCCGAGTCCCCTTCAAGTTTTGCTTCTTAGTTCTTAGATTCCAACTTCCTTGCAAACGCGAGAACTCAAATGGAAATGCTGCCTTTTAATACGCCAACTTCATTTCTTGGTTCTTTCTATCCACTTAAAAAAGTTGTTACTACTTCATAAGTTCATATTACAATTTTAATTTTTAACTAAAAAGAATATAATGAACATAGTGATACTCATACTAATTGCAATAGAAGGTAGGAAGTTAGCCCAAGTCTTGCAAATTTGCTTTGTTTGGGACAATTCTAATAAAGTGCTTCTCCCTTATGGGTGAGGCTTAGGTTCGCATGCATTGAACCCATTAAGATAGTGACATGTGTTCAAAAGTAAATACATGTTATAATCTCAGTGGGTCTAATGCAACTGGACAAAACCTCATCCCTCTCTAACAATGTATTTGGATGGCAGACGAGAGAATAGAGGAGAGTGGATAGAGGTACTTCAATTTATCTTGTTTGAATGTTTTTTTAAAGGAAGAGAGGAAAATAATTGAAAATTTTAATCTCTCCAAATTGGAGAAATTTGGATGATGAATTCCATATGTTAAAATATTTAAATTATATATATTTTTGAACAAAAGAAAAATATAATTGTTGATTTATATAATACTTTTATGATTTTCCTGTCATTCTATTTTAATTTTTAAAATATCCAAATAAAGAGAGAAATTTATAAACCATTCTTTTATCTCTTTCTCTTATCTCATCTCTCATACCCTCTTCACTCTCTAGCTTCTTAACAACAACAAAAAAATCCCTATTCTCCCCGGAAAAAAAAAAAAAAAATCTAATGTTTTAGATACATTTAACATCATACTCAATAGTTGATATTGCATCTTCACTCTCTAGCTTCTCAACAAAAACAAAAAAAATCCCTATTCTCCCCAGAAAAAAAAAAAAAAAGTTTTAGATACATATAGCATCATACTTAATAGTTGATACTGCATGTATTTAAAAATAATGGCCTAATGCCTTTTTTTTTTTGGGGGGGGGGGGGGGGGGGGAAAAAAAGCCAATGCATTTTGACTATGTAATCATGTAGACTAAAAAATGTTCAATGCATTTTGATTGTGTAATAGTGTAAACTATAAATTTTAATATTAGAAAACAAGTGTCTTACGCTCTGCTTTGTTTCGACGAAAAAACTCATATGAAGATACTTTTATGTATTTTTCAATGTTTAGTAACATTAAAAAAAAAAAATAGTTAGATGAAAATTAACTTTTAGAGATTTTTTTCCATTAAAATTTTTTAGAAAACAACTCTATCTCACAACAAACTAAGGAAATTTAGAAGATCGTTCCTAACTTATTTAAGGTTGCTACCAAACATAGAAATATGATATAATTTTATAGAAAACATTAACGTTGAACCAAACAAAGCATTAGTATGGATTTTAAGTTGAGAATTAAGACAACCTGCTGGCTTTTAGCACACAAATTTAGTTCGCTAATAAGCAATTGTACGCCCAAGAATATGAAAGCATAGGCTGAAAAGGATTTGTATGGGTCTCTAGCTGAACATGAAATAAAGTCCACAACGCACCAAAGTTTCTTTAATTTCACTCTTCATACAACATTGCTATGGGAGCAAAACTTAAAAGACTTATCAAATATGGTGTATAACATGTTAGAAAATCTACTCTTCACAAAGCAAGTGAAAGTAATTTCAAAGCTATGTTTTTACCTTATGGATTTCCATTAACTCAAAAAATTGCCAAAAATACAATTCTAGTATCACCAGAGTTTCTCTATTCCCATTTTCTCCTAGTTATATTAAACTGTGGGACATTTCTTGGGATAGAAAATGATCTCTCGCTCCCTCCCCCCAGAAAATGAACACTTTAAAAGAAATAATTAAAAGGAAAAGAGAAAGCATACAACCATTTTTTTTCTTCAAAAAAGCAAAATTATGGGAGTTGACTGAGGTCCAGGCAGGTTTGATCCCGAGACATACTTCCAAGAAATACCTCAAAATCATGAATTTGTGGAGGGCTCCTGTGCCTTTTGACGCTTGGCAGTAGGCTCTTCATCTTCATGGTCAACAGTTCCATTCAAAGCCTGAGGACCCAAAAGAGAGACGTGCTTGCTGGTTATTTTACGACCTGCCCGGAGCTTTGGGCCCCAATGCCTTTCAGGATTTGGAAGGAAGCGTGTGACCTTCTTGGCTTGTGCTTTGCTAAGTGATGCAACAGCCCGAGCAAAATTAGCCTGCCCAAAAGTTAAAAAAAAAACCAAAGAGACATGAATTTTCAGTCACTCAATAGATCTCTCTCTTCTCTCTCTCTCTCTCTCTGCATGCACTTGTGCATACTTGCACGTGCATGATAGGCTATCTTCAGAACATGTAGTTTAAACTCTAAAGGGCAATAAACTAATTAAAGGTAAGGTCAAGCAATATAGCAAACAACAAGAATCATTTAACAATAAAATAAAACTGCATGCATAATAGGTTGTCTTTGGAAAATGTAGTCTGTACTCTGAAGATTAAAGGTAAGGTCATCAAAGCAATAGCACACAACAAGAATCATTTAAAAATAAATAAAAAATAAAACTGCAATTTGGGAGGTGACACATACTTGAAGAACTGGTTCCTTGGCAAGTATCACACTTCCTGGCTGATCTGGTGGCTGAGCTTTCACTGGATGATTTTTGACCTAAAGAAAAGGAAACCATGTCATTTCTCCTGAGATGGTCACATTTACCCACTAGCAAGTCAAACTGCACTCTGTTGTATTACTATTTAATATTAATAGTACAAATACTGTTTTACCACTGAAGTACAAAAGAAAACTTTGATTTCCTTCGATTGAATAAAGGCCGCCTATTTTAGTTATATATTCATTACAATGTAAACCAAGCCTAACTGATCACAATGTGTATATTTTTATTTATTGAGAGGAGTTTAGCTGATTGAATTCACAAACCTAAAAAGGCACCATCACTGGTAATTTTTTAATTGTATTTTTTGATAACTCTATGGTAGGTATAGGTATGAGTACTACTTGCATAACGTGGTTGTTGTTAAAGGCTGCATTGAAGGAGTTTTTTTTTTTTTTTGAAGATAGTCTTCAACCAATAGCAATAGGTAGTGGGTTCAAGTCTGGGAATCAACCTCTCCAAAAAAAAATTTGGGGATATGGCTGTCTACCAAGACCAATCCCAGATCCCACAAAAGAGGGACTTTTGAGCTCTGGATATGACTTTTTCACACTGAATTACTCAGGCAAACAGGCCTCCAAGATTGGGATGTCTGGCAGAGTGCTTCACCTCCTTGCAGAAAGCAACACCAGAAGGGTGAGGTCTTAGCAATTAACTTCTAGAACTAGATAGTATAATAGGCCTTAGGCATTCTGAGCTGGAAGGAGGCAAGTAAATGAACGAAGGCCTTTACCACTAATGAGAAGAAATCCACTGTACACTCGTCAAGTCTTTCATAGAATGTAGACTACCAAGTGAAGACTTTCCAGTTTCCACTTATCAAGAAATTTCTGATATAGTTGAAATCTAAACAATAGCCAGTTTGTGGAACCCCAAAACAAAATCTAAAGAATAGATAGTTTGTGAAAACATGAAACAAGATGACATGGATACATGAAAATTTAGCCATTTCAATTGGTGGCTTAGAAGATTCATATGCAAAATCAAAATAAAGAAACCAAGATGAAAGTGCAGGGACCTAAAGAAATGGATACATGCACATGTTGAAAAGATAATAAAAGTGAATTCTTACCCAACACCGCATTATATCCCAAATGACATCCATGGGAGCATCCGATTTCAGCCCCAGTGGATTCACATGAGTTCCAGATATGCGATATCCAGCATTGATCACAGCTGAACGGAAAATTACTGCTGATGGAGAAGTGCATTTAAGTGTGGCGCATAGGCTGTGCAGACTCACAAATAGAGGAACATCAGGCAATTCCTGCAAACAGTATGATCATGGAATGAGAATTTAAAAGAGGTAAGATGGCTGTCATAAGGAGGAAATTATCAAATGACAAGGTCCACACACTGCCCATAAGCTTCACCATCTGAAACCAAACACTAATATTTATTTTTCTCGACTAGAAAAACCCAAATAACTAAAAAGAATATTATAAAACATAATATGTAGGATAGAAACCAATTATATATATATATATATATATATAAATAAAATACATATCTATAAAAGGCAACAAACAAGTGTATAGTGCCGTCAGTTAAGGCATATTAAAATGTGGCGTTGACTAGACACCAATCTTCCTTGGAAAATTTAAGAATTACCAACCAATCCATTGTAAACACTCCCTCCAAAATGAATAACTATACACACCTCAAAGATACAACATCAGGGTAAAGTAAACAAACACACCTCTGATACATTCGTCAGTGCAGCAGAGATTCGAGCATAAGCAGGGTACCGGTCCTGCATAGATTTCACATCTGCCAGTATGGAGGTTACCCAATCTTGATCATGGATGGGAGCAGACCATATAGGTCCACCCATGTTAAATTTCTTCCCACAGTCATTGCATTCTTGATGAACTGCAGGGCCGAACCCAGGCAGATATCTTACACTGTTGTTCTAGAAGAAGAGGAGGATTAAAGATCATAGCATTGTTAGAATTTTGATTTGAACTAAGAAACAAATTAATTATCATACATAACTAGCCCTACACACACACACACACACACACACACACGCACATTAAATGAACCCTTGGATCAATCCATAAAAACCGATACATTAGTGGTTAACAAGGGCATATCAATAATTGATATGCTTTCTCTTTTCTTTTTCTTTTCCTTTTTTTTTTTGGGTAAAGAAAGAAGGAAGTTTTTTTATTGGTAAGTTACCCACACACGCAGTGAGTCTTGAACCCAAGACATCACCTTCCATCCCATTATTATGGGAGGAAGTATGAGTTGAAAAATAGCTCATTGGGGATACACAGAAGATCCTTTCTAATATAACTTCTCAACAAAACTTTTCTTCTATGCCCCACTATCATCTGAGCAACAAATGGAACATCAGTAATCAGACACACAGTCACAACGTAGAACATTCAATCCCATCCAATACCCTGCTATTTCTTGAAAGTTGAATGCTGCAGGAGTCTAGAGCCTCAGGTATTTTATGGCGCCCAAAAAAAATAAAAAACAACAACAACAACACCACCACCACCAAGTCAGTCCAGTTTTAGCCAGAATGGTTGATGCACAGCATCTATACCCTCATGTCAACACATAGCCAACTGATTGTCGCAAAAGCACAGACCAGTTTTTCCAACAAGCTTTTTTTTTACTAGAACTATCACAGACTAGGTTTTATGAGCTTGGCTTGGAAATAGGAACAAATGACCCTAGGTTATTTTCAAAATGAAGAGGGTGTGGGGTGGCCCCTGAACTTGCATGGGGGGTACCTGCTGATTGCCTAGTTTCCAAATTTTGTTGTGTATTAAATCCTTGACAGTATCTTACCACCTGAAAGGAACCAATGACAGCCCATGTGCATGATACACTGCTGGTACTGTGACAAATCTAATGCTTGAAATGAGCATGAAAATTTTTAAACACACACCACTGTAAGAGTTTGTAAGAGCACGTAACATCTTGGAGCTCTTTAGAACAAAACCAATTCATCATAAGAGATATGTTAGTAGCTTTCATAACCTCCCTCTTGAATTTTTAGTATTATCTCCAGCTAACATAGTTGAAGCACTCAAAATGAAATCATATTAGGTTATTGTCATTCATAAATGGGCAAAATTAGTGTTAAACTACATCTATGTCAACAACAAATTACTAGCAGCAATGTCATATGAAATAAAGATGTGTACCTTGGACATAGTCCTCCCAATAGGCTGAAGATGAAAAGAATCACAACCAATGCACTGATAAACATATGACAGCTTAAGGGGGGTGTTTTTCATTGCACTTGCAGAACTGCAGCCAATTAGTTCAGCCTCCAGTCAATATCATAACAAAGTGCTATTCTATCCACAGAGTCAGCTAATTCTGAATTCATTCAAAATAGATAAGACACCTACGTGTATATGCGAACAAAAACACGGACATAAAAGCCCATCTTAACAGACAGAACAGGAACTATGTACCGCTTGTACCGATTTGCATGGCTCTGCATTCAAGAAAAAGAAAAGTATGCATAAGATTTTTCTGTACAATAGCAAGAAAGTTTATTTGATAAAAAGGGAAAAAGTTTCTTCCCTTGTTGTAAACACTCCTCAACATGAGGTATACGTAGGCATAACTAGGCTTCTCCTCCAAAAACGAAAGACTCATTTTCTTAATAAAGGGGGTTCGAATGACAATAAGAATAACCAGAGCCACAGGCCAAAAAAAGGACAGAAACCTAAAAGGAAACTTGTGATGGCAGGAATAAATCACTAAAAACTCAATTAGAATACATGGCAGAAACTTTTTAGAAAGGGAAGTAAAATTGGAAATATAATTATTTTAACAAAAAAATGTGCTAAGCCTTTTCAATTGTTCAAATTTCAAAAGGAAAAATCATTCCCTCCCTACATATGTTTTTTTTGGTAGAACTCCAGCCTCTAGTCAGTGAAATCTTGGCTTTCTCAAACAGGTGATTATGATGATCAATGAGGCATTGAACAACCATAAACCAGAAGAAATCCTTTATATATTACATTTGAGGGGTGTTTGCCATGTCATAAAAAATAAAAAAAAACCCTCGTTAGCTTGGAATGACACAACTTGTTTTAATTTTCTTTCAGTGTGGTGAAACTTTTTTGTTCAGAAAACAGGTTCAAAATTGGATCAGATATATCCTATTAAAACTGGTTTTGAATTGGGCATTTCATGTTCACATTCTCCCAAAAATATTAGTTATATATAAGTTGAAACAAGTTATGTGGCTTGCCAAACACCCCCTGAGGTTTGAGGGAGGGAGAAGAACAACACTAAAGCAAATCTCAAACTACAAATAACCGTAAAATGGCTGGTGTTTTGTGGATATCCAAGAAAGTAACAGTGACAACCTTTCTACATATTGCGCCAAAAGGAAGCAAATATATGATTCTTAATCCTACAAATATACTGGTATTTCTAGATCCTAAGAAAAAAAAGAGGATATCCAGGTCATCCAACTCTCGTGTAGGTGCCTTGAGAGGTGATTTGTAATATCTCAGATGCACGTTAAAGTCCAACTCAAACAATTAGCAGAGGTATTCCCAATGCCACTTAGGCTTTTTAACATTTGCAGAGAAGTCTGTAAAATATAAGCTTTGAAGAGGGATACCATGGTCATTTTATTCTAGTGAATAAAATTGACATTATGAGACAATTCCATCTCTTAGGGCTTTCACTAGCCCTTATTTTAGTAATGACCTTTGAAACATAAAAGGCACAAAACTATGCTCAGATGGTGCCCTATCAATCTTTATGAGGCCTCACCCGTTTTCACTTATATTAATGAAATTGTTTAACCAAAAATGTTTAATAGTTTAAGGCTTCTTACACAAGTGATGATAAAATAAAACAAACGTTTTTTTTTTTTTGGGTGTGTTTTTGTACTAGCAAAAAAAAGAAACTAATTGCACTTATTTTTTCCCTTATAAACACTGATATCCACTAGTCAAATTCAAGGGGGGTCAATCATTTGGCTGTACTTATTCAAACCAAATTTATAAGATATCCATCATATCATGTATTTTATTTTGAACGGTTCCAATCTAAAAGTAACATCGCCAATCTAAACAAAAATTGGTGAGACCCCATCAATACTGATGTGATGACACCTTGTCATAGTTTATCGTAGTATTGAATTTCTAACGAGTGACTACCACTAGAAAAGTTTAGGATTACCCAGTGCTTACCCTACCAAAATGGGTTCCCACCCTAGAGCATTTGAATCAAGAGCTACTCTCTAGAATCAAACTTGCTCACTTGCACTTGATAGCCAAATTCATTGTGCAACATCCCTACTTAATTAGGGAAAAAAAAAAGCAATTCCAAATGTTACAAACCCCACCCCTGATAGACATATACATATTGCTTTGTTAGATAGAGCAAAGGTAATACTTATAATCAACTAATCAAAATATCAACATGGAAACACACACACACACAAACAAAGAGGGCGTTTGGATAGCAAAACGTGCGTCCACGTTCAACTTTTTTTTTTCCACGCGCATATGTCACTGTTCATTGGCCATGAACAGTGATTTTAGGCCAATGAACAGTACTTTTTGGGATGAACAGTAATTTTTACACATTAAAAAATTATTTTTGTACAGTGTTTTCAGTTTTCAGCAATAAGTTCTATCCAAACGGACTCAAAGACAACCAAAACAGAAGGGGAGAAAAAGGGAAAGAAAGATAAGAGGACAGAGTTAAACAACTCAAACAGTTCACAAAGTTTTTAGAATTTTTAAAACATGTGGCAAACAAACTACAGTGAAATATTGACAATAGCAGTTCTCTTTGCTTTTGCTCTAAAACAAAGGAAAAATAAAACATAAAAAAGAATATTTTCAATTACTTATATGTATTTCAAAGGCATAGGAATACCTCAATGCACGCAAGGAGGATCCTCAAAGCCATTTCATGGCAATATTTCCCTCGTGATGGATAGGAACCATATCTAATAATCAAAATAAAAAAAGGTCGATAAAAAATAAGCCCAATAATCCGAAAACCATAGTTTGATTGAAGGTGAGACAAGTACAAAACCCTCACTTGGAATAGCAAACCTCCCCACTACTCCCACATAGTACTGCCATATCAGTTGCAGTACACATCAGCATGCCCCCATCTACAACTGATTGGACAGCAGAATCCAAGAACACAGAAGGTGCGCCATAAGGGTCAAGATCAACCTGAAACACCAATAACCAAAAAAGATTATGAATAATGGATTATTTTGAAAATGTTGATAAATACTAGGCTAACTTTATATCCTAATATATCACAACAGGAGGAAAGATGGGTGATAAGTAATCCTGGAGAAGTGAGAACAGGGAGTGAAGCCGTCCATTAGTCTTATTCAGATAAGTTTGGAATTGACAAAATATCCAGAGAAAATGACCTATAGATGCTTTTTTTTAATTTTTTTTTATTAATTCTTTCTTTTTCCATAAAATACATATAATCATATATATTTTTAAAAGCACATGCGTACCACATCAAATTCTTTTGGATGGGTGAGCATAAATACACGAGCGTCAGCAAGATGTGGCTCCACCTTTGAACATGCTACTGAACCATTAAACTTTATATTTCTCTTGCAAGCTTCAACAGAAACTGAAAAAAGAGCAAATGATTGCAACAAGTATTATGACTACAGGCCTCATTCAGGCGCTAGATAATAACTAATAAACACTTGCACATGGCTCAGTAAGTGAATTTTAAACTGGAGGTTGAATTTTTTTTTTTTTTTGGGATGACAAGGAACCCCCTCAAGGTATGGGTCAGTGGGACCACCACTGAAGGGAAAACCCCAGATGCCTACACACCCCCACTGAGCAAGCATTGGATAAATCATAAAATGCCTTGACAAGGATTTGAACCAGAGACTTCTGGGTTTATAGGCATAGGGTAATTGTGAAGCAACACAATTATTAGTGGAAAGGGAGGCAGGAACACATATCTGCAATATACACACAAATGTTTGTTCTACAAACATGTATCTAGTTTTCTTGGACTAGTGTGTACATGTATCTCCAGAAAAGTAAGCATTACAAAATGTAGTATAGTTTTTTTGGGATAAGTACAAAATGTCATATGCTGAAATATAAATAGCAACCTTTATCATTGTCTACTGCCACAACTTGGCCTATCCCTTCTACTTCACGAGCATATCTTAGAGATCTCAACCCAGAAGCTGCCAAGGCCTGTACATTCAAAAGGAAATCACAAATTATTTAATAATAGTAAAAATTCAAATATTCCTTACAAACTGTTCAAACTGGAACAAACAAATGTTATTAAAAAATGTTAAATTAATAACAGAAGATTATAGAAACACCTCGAGAACTCTTGCTGGCTTCAGCTCTCCACGTCCTTTTCCCTCAGGAGTCTTCACCGATTCTTTTGAAATGCTACATGGTTCATCCTGATGTACCTCTTCAGACACTTCACATTCTCCATTAGCTTCTTCATCATTGATGAGAGATTCATCAGCTGCTTCACCAGCAGGTTCAGAGGAATCCTTCTCAGAAGCCTTTGTTGCTGCTTTCGTTCTTTTCAACAAATATGCTTCATGCTCCTGTTTGCGTTTGGTTATAAATGTCCTCAAGACAGCAATAGACATGTCTCTGTTGTCAACCTGATTATTACATATTGAAACAATTAGAAGCCTTCACGTGTGCAAGAAAACCACAAAGCTGGTAACAGAAGGTAATTACGACCAATAATTAGCTATAACTGCCAAAAATTACCCATACCATGTAGCATCTTCCAAAATATTATCAATATAATAGAGCAAAGTTTGAAGATCACATTTTGTTGTTTAGAAAAGTTTGAACTCTGAAGGTATCATCCCAGGTCACACTTTAGAGAATGGCATGATGAATGAATAACAAAACTTATCTAATCTTATCTTCCCATCTAAAATCCTCATCTGCTATAATCTCCACCTCAATTCACTAATTGCCACATTAAGAAAGCTCAAAACAAGTCAATTGTAGCTTATTGCATTTAGATTATTTCCTTCTTCTTCTTTTTTTTTGGGGGGGGGGGGGGGGGGAAGGGTGGGGATGAACTACACATGAATAGGAATCTATCTCTCCAAATATAATTGGGGGCTAGGCTGCCCACCAATCACCACTTACATCCCAGCAAAAGTGGGAGCTTTGTGCGCTAGGTAGTACCTTTTTAAACTAACATGCAACTAAGGTCTTGAACCCAATACATCACCCTCAAACCCATTCTTTTGGGAGAAGGAAGTGCCAGTTGAGTTATAGCTCATTAACGCATGTAATCCTTTTCCAATATCAAATGAAAAAGGCAATGTACACACACAAAATCTGTCACATACTGAATTTCTGCTCAATTCCAGAACATTTATAATCTCAATCATAAGCAAATCAAAAGGTTCTCTTTGCTAATTATATAACACCCAAAAACCTCAGTGAATAAACAATTGGACTTCAATTCATATTCTACTAACAACCAAACGTTTCAACACCAGAACCCCATCAAAAAAAAAAAAATCTGAGCAACCAAACATATATCTTCAAGTACTAACAAGGACCCATCAACGTCCCAAGTCAGAATCCCATCCAAAACACAAAACCCATTAAAAAAAAATTATCTTTTCAACAAAACATAACAGAAAAACCATAAAATTGCAAAAAAAGAAGAAGAAGATTAAGGCACCTGGCTGGGATTGTAAAAGACCTCATTTTTGCGCATGAGAATCTCAGCCTCTCCCTCCTTGATGATAGTATAATCCTGGGGATCCGCCGACATTGTTCCTCCTCCCCCTCCTCCAGTTTCATGCATATCCTTCTTCTTCTTCTTCTTCTCCTCGTACCTTGTCCTTTGCTTATTACTATATATTTACAGACAAGACTTTAAAAAGAGAGAGATAAGCTAAAGACTTATTTATAATACAAATGAATCTTATTGGGGGAGTTTTTAAGGTTTTTGCAGCTGGGAGAGTTTGAGAGAGGTCGTGCAATGCAACAAAGAGAGGTATGTATGTCTGTGTGACTTTAGCCTGACATTATATCGGGTTGTTAGACGGCTAGTTGTGTCGAATTGATTTGAAACCCTATGAGGATTTTTCTTTTTCTATTTTTTCCTTAAACCCTAATAAGTAGTAGTAATAATTTACTCCAATAACTATTGAATCGGTGCATGCTAGAATTTGTTGGTCTTGATTTTCCTTTTACTAATGTGAGAGAGATGTATGGAGGATTTGTTTTGGACTTGTGGGCTCATTATTTATTAGGCCCTGTTTTTTTACATCAATTAGGCCTTAATTGAAATTGCAAATGAGAGGCAAATCTATAGATATACTTTCTATGAGATTCCACAAACAATAATGATGCATAACTAAATGATGGCGTGCTCCAAAAGGTCCAAAACTCATTAATTTTAGAGAAAACGCATGATACTTAACACTTATGGACCCATCACTTTTATTGGTAGAATAATTATGTACTCATTATCGATTAATTAAACTCATGCTCTGACTCATTATTTATATTGAAAGACATCAAATGATGTGAGAATCCAAGTCAAAAAGGCCGATATTATTTTTATTAAAAAGATACTAAAAAAGAGAAAAATAAGTGTAAGGTAGGAGTAATGTTACGGTTATAAACTATTTTATAATTTTTTTACAAACTATTGATATGACCAACTTCTTATTGGTTTTTATCTAAGTCTACCATTTTTATTTAACTACTCACCACATTAGTAGTTTGTAAAATTTTTTGTAAAAAAAGTTTGTATCTCTAGCATTACTCGTAAGGTAGTTTTGTTGACCCTCCCTATTGGGGGGAGAGAGAGAGAGAGAGGTCCCTACTTGGCCACATTAATTTCAAACTCAAAATAAGACCGCAAATAAACCAAACAGTTTATAAATAATTCAGGCTTATTTCAAGAAAAATGCCTGTTTATGTTCATTTGTTTAGTAAACAAGTCAAACTCATGCCCTAATTTAGGCCCAACCATTAATAATGAGTTAGTGGACAAATTTGTAAACATGAAGCTTGGTTTGATTATATATAGTATTATATTTTTATATGTATACTAGTCTAAACATATATTTACATAAACTTGAAATAGGATTGTGTAAATTTGTATATAAGTCCATATGATATCAAATTATTGTTTACTAGAGAGGGATTAGTCTTATTGGAACCGTGTAAGTAGTTTATTGATAATATAACTAGTCTATTATAGTATACATTCATAGATTTGTGAAGAGATAAAAAAATTTTAGTAATAGTTTTACTGTACGTGGGAAAAGAATAAATTAATAAATAACTCGTAAATAAACTTCAGGTTGTTCAACAAAAAAATGAACTAAGTTTGAACATAATGTTATTTAGTAATCATCTTAAACTCGACCCGTGTTCAAAATAATACTAAATGAACAAGTCCAAACTTTTAATATTCAACTTGGCTTGGCTAGCCTAATTATAACCCTAATCCAAAAGACAATTGCCCTGTTGAATTAAAATACTTAAATTTTAATGGTAAAAGTAAATGTGACAATAACAATTCTATTTGTACAAAATAAAACCTCTTTGATTGTATAATTACAAGTTTGCTTTCACATAACTCACAAAGTAAAATAGCTTAACTAATCCATGCAGACACTGCATAAAGAGGCCGTTCATGCCAACAGATCATCAAACTAGCTTTATCATTCACAATTTTATAACCATCCTTACCATAGGCCTCAATAATCTGCTTAGCATCACACCACATGTGCGCAGGCTTGAACCCAGCTCCAACAAACCTAACAATCCACCTTGCATACCTCTGATGCCTCTCCTCCCTTTCCAACCCTTCACACGCCACAATATCTACAATTTCTCTTCCAAACATTTCCTCTATACCAAGTCTCTCCTCACATGAAAGAGACCCACAATTGACATCCAATGAATCAAACATGGCACTATAAAAGTGTAACCCCTCAACAAACCTGTCCACTAAACGATCTAAGTTATGATCAGCTTCTTGCTCAACTAAGAAAAACAATTTCGGTGACATTGACCTAACCATTGCTAAAAATTGTCCCATCTGCTTACAATCCTTAACTTCGTTACCTTTGTTGGGCCCAAAATGTGCATCTACTCGATCATCCTCTGCCAATAAGACGTGAAGATTTAGTATTGAAACAAAAGCCAATGCTTCTCCTGACCTTACCTTAAGCATGTCTTTGGTCAGCTCTTTTAGACTAACATTTACAGGGTCGAATTGGAAGGGAATGTCCAGGCCTTCTGCCTCTTTAACAAGCCTTAGGCCCAACTTCTCTAGAACAACTTTGCTGCTATTTACGCATGTGATCTTCAACTGTGGAGGCTCACGGGCCTGAGCCATAAGAGCAAAGCTTTGGATAAGTGGGACCCAAAAGTTGGGATCGCCGGAGCCCAAATCCACGACGTGAATTACACGTTCCGCCGACATGGCTCGGACCAAGGTTTGGGCTATGATGGCATAGGCAAAGCGAAGGTAAGGGAAGGCCTGTGAAAATAAGGCCCAAGATGGATCCATTTCATGATTAGATAGTTGTAGAGTACGGTTTGTTAGGGCCTTATAAAGGCCTGGCCAGCGCTTGACAAGGCGGCTTGCTAAGGCATAAGCAAACTGGGCCGCTAGCCGTTGCATGGAATCACCGGTAACTGAGGCAAGCGGTGATATGTGGGGGAGACATGCATCGGCACGGTGGAGATTGCCAGACGAGGTGTGGTTAGCACATTTCAAGAGGAGTTGAATGAGTCGTAAACCTCTTTCTTCAGACTTATTTATGGCTTCAATGCGAGCGGGCTTAGTTGGGGATGGTGATAAAGTTAGGGAAAGCGCTACATCAGGCTTTAGTGCTGGAGATGATGAACTCATTTGAGCTTGTTCCCCTAAAGCTAGAGCTACACTTTGATCATGTAGTAAAGGATAAAATGAAGGTTATGAGGAATACTTTCAAACTTATAAGGGAATCATATATATATTTTTTGAAGTAGGTGAGAATGAAATGAGAGCTTACTGTTGAAAGTATGTGAGAGTTCCAAATGAATGAGTACAAAAAATAGAAGAGAGTTTTTAAAAAACACTAGTTCATTGACTTCTGGTGAAAGATGGGGTTCACACTTCAAAGGAGAGTTGAATAATTCTCTGTCCTCATAAAAAGGAATATTTTTGAGACTATGGCTTGGAGTATTCCGACCTCAATTTCTTAGGGAAGGCCTATGTGATTAATATAAAGATCTGGTGTGTATTTATCACTGTTTTAATTAAGGCTAAACAATTACATTAGAAGAACTATCTAGTGATTTGGATGAATTATTCTTGATTTAGTTTAATAAAATTACTTACCTTTTTCTCAACAAAAAAGAAAAAAGAAAAAAAAAAAAAAATATATATATATATATATATATATATATATATATATCATTCCCTAATTGAAAAAAAAAAATCATTTTTTTCGAAGCTTTTAATTAATGGAGAGTTGGGACAACGCATCCAAATAATATCAGCTTGATAATATACTGAACTTGGTTAATAATATATTTTTATTGGATATCAAAATTAAAGAGTTTGATATTGAGCTCAAAATTAATCAGACAGCGCTCAAGTTTTTATTACACAAACTTTTGTGTAACAGGATACGTGTAGAAGTGTAATTAGCTTTGTTCAAATGTATAGATTCATGATATGATGTGTTGCAGGCTTGCAGCATAAGACTTTTTGGCCTTCTAATTAATGAAATGCCATTGCATCAGCATTAGAGTTTGGTAGTGGCGTCCTCATCACCTGTCATCAACCAAAAGTTCTTTGTATTCATATGTGTGCCTCTGCATGTGAGTAGAGATAAATTAACAAAGAGGTCCAAGAACAAAAATTTGAAATTACAGTAACGACGAGCAAAGAAGAAAAATTCGAAATTCTATATTAATTATCATCTCTCTTTTTATTTTTTGTGTAAATGTCTTGACTTTTTGCTGAGTGGACGCTTGCCTAAACGTTCCCTTAGAGAACAAAGAATATGTTTGATTTTATTTATTTATTCTAATGGACATTGTACTTTGGATAAACAATAAAGTATAGGACACAAAAAGAAATTATATATATACTAGGATAGCATACTATATAATGGTTGAATAATAAAAAGATAAAATACCTTTTGTACATTGTTTTTTGACCATGTTTTCAATTTGGTCTTCAAGTTTGTATAACTTCATTTTGGTCCTAATATTTTTAAACTTGCCATCATTTCAGCTCATATTGTCATGGCATATATAGAAAACGCAATTTTAAGCTAGCTTTGAAGACCATTAATCATGTAGGCTTTTTTGTGAGTTAGATGATAGCAAGGTGTAAGACTAAATTGTTGTATTTGACGATGTATCCATATAACTTCATGTATGTTATAGCTTAATAAGAAGTTACATGTCTTTAAAACATTGGTTAATGGAGAAGTAAGAGCCTGTTTGGTTTTGTATAAAAAGAAAAAAAGAAAAAAAGAAAAAAAGAAAAAAGCTTGTTTGGTTTAGAGAAGTTTTGAGTGATATGATTCAAAACTCATAACTGAGTTATCAAAACACATGGGACCCACACAAAATTTTTTATTTGGCTTGGTTTTCAACTCTTGTTTCCATCAATCAATTCTCTGATTTTTGAGTGATGAGTTTTGAAAACTGAAAACACCTAAAAGGTGTTTTCAGTTTCCAAAACTCAGTTTTCAATGACATTTTTGTAATTAAACCCAAGTTTGAGCCGCAATGTTTGACTTTTTTTTTTTGGAAGCAAAACCAGCCGCATGCCCAGCCGCATATCTTGACTTTTTATTTTTTTTTTTTAATTTTTTTTTTTTAAACAAAGTAATGGCAGAACTGAGTGATGAGTGCCAAACGGGTGGGGGTTTGAGAAATTGGGATATTCTAAGTAATGAATGATGAGTGATGACAAATTACAAACTAAACAAGCCCTAAGTTTCCAAAGTAACTCTAACTTTGATGCGAAAGTGGAGGTTATGTGTACAAGGAATTTGGTCCCCTCTCTACTGATAAAAGAGACATTCAGCTATACCATCACATTCACTGTATAGTTAAAGAGAAAAAAAATGTCAAGAGAGAGAAACTAATTCTATAATAATTAAGTGTCTTTTATGCTAAGACTTGATCTTAAGAAAATTTCAGTAATGAATCAAATTAATCTTTATAATTGATTTGTGTAGTTGTGAAATCATGACAATTCAAGATCCTAGAATTTATTTTATGGTTGTTTATAATCTAACAATATAAAGAAAACATTTACAGAAGGATCAAAATGACAGCAAGTTCAAAAATACAATGACCGAAATGAAATAAAAAATTGAGGACCAAATTGAAAATATGGTCAAAATATACGGACCAAAAAGGTATCCAATAAAAATAGTATTAGTAGTTCATACATGTAAAAAAATTTTATATCAATCACAATTTATCGCTTTATCTAGTTTTGAAAACTTTTGGATCTCTAGTATTGCTCTTAGACAAATGAAATGTCATATAGAAATTTAAGGTGTTTATCCTTGTGATATGAGTGATTGTACAAATATTAAGAAAAACTTTTCTAATGATTGACGTGAACAAGAATTATAAATATTGTTAGAATAATTTAGAATATTTCAATAAATGTGGAAATCATGATTTTATATAATTTCATGGACTACTGTAGTTTTGTAATACCATGGGTTACTGTGGTTTCAAGGTTGTCAGGTCAAATCATATTAACTTTTTCTCATTTTATCTTACTTCTACTGGTTCTCAATTTACTATCTACGTTACTCTACCTTCTTTCTCTTTAGTTTTAACATGGTGTCAAAACTAAATTATTTGTTATGTATCAACCTTCGACACTTCTACTATCAACATCAAAGCTCACACCTGGAAATCTATATCCATAGGGACATACCCACACTCCTAATATCTCCATTTGAGTCCTCTCAAAATTATTGTCTCAGTGTCTCACATGCGGTTAGAGCCCTCACTCTAGTTTTATCCTAATGACACTCTCCATGCTCCGCACAATACACATGTTGGATAGGTGCCTACTTCCGCTCTCGTGCTAGAGTTCTTTTGCATTTTTTATGTGCATCACAGCCAGCCTTCATGGGCTTCTTCCTTTTAGACTATGATCTTTTTTAGAGGTTTCTTAGTGGTCCCAATTAATTCAATGGGCATTGAAGACTTTTTTTTCAAACTCAAATTTTTGTAAGGTTTAACTTACCTCTATTATTTTTTTATTTAAAATCTCTCTTTGTTTTAATGAGAGATTGTCATGTCATCTACAAACTAAAACCACTAATTAAATAAAAGGTATAGATTAAAATTAACTACCACTTATCATTGTATATTTAAAATAAAATGAAATATTTAGTTTAAAAAGTATTGGAGGTAAGTCAAACCTATTTTTATAAAACCTTAACATTGAGTTTGAGGGAAACATTAAATATATTAAGATATTTCCATAAATGTGTAAACTATGGTTTTATAAAATTGATAGGCCAAAAACGTATTGACCCCTTGTGATAGATTAAATTGATTAATTAGCCAAGTTATTAATTAATCAAATTAACATGCAAACGCGTGGTAGCACAAACAAATCACCAATAAACTAAAGTATGCAGCAGAAAATAAATGACACGGTGATTTGTTTACGAATAGGGAAAACCTACACGGCAAAAACCCCACCGGATGAATTTAAGGTCACCACTCCCGAAACTCCACTATTATCACAATAAGCAGTTACAAGTAAATGAATCTCCAGTACCTTACCAACCTATAGTTGAACCCTTACCCCAATACCCAATTGGACTTGTTCTGTAGTGACAGTTTCTCCTTTTGATGCACGGCTCCCAAGTACGTGACTAACCAATTGCGCGGATTCCAGTACGTAACTTCAATCACCAACTAGAGAAGATTGTTGGCTGCAAAGTTCTTCAATTCATCCACACGATGAAGATCACGAAGATGCTTGGTTACAAAACCCTACGGTGTAAAGACACAGCAACTTTTTCACAAGAGATATGAACTAGGGCAAGAACTTCATCTCAAGTCACAATTTGTATGAATAAGGATTTCTCAATGTTTGTGCAACTTGCCACACTTTGACGGCCCTTAAAATAATCCTTTTATATGTCTAGGGTTAGGAGAAAAGAAGACCCAAAAACACATCCAAGGATTAGAATCAAAACAGAACTAGAAATCTGTTTTTCTTAAATCTTGACAGCTACAGGTGTCGAGGTGCTATTGAGCAGCTGTTGAGCCTCGGGGCTAGACCAGCTTCTTAAAACTCGATAGATGCAGCTGTCGAGCTTTAATGAAGAGCACTTCTAAACTTGTTTCTTGGACAGACTTGCATGACTTTAACACTTGATCTTGAAACCTTGTTTCTTGAAGCATTAACCTCATCCTAAATCTATCAAATTACAAGTAAAGTGCGTTTAAAAAAAAAGATTAGCCAATTACATAAATAATGAATGACATATGTTCTAAACAAGTGAAACACATATATCCTAACAAAAATATCATAGGCTATCATGCTTTTGCAATACCATGGATTACTATGGTTTTAGAGTTATCAACTAAGTATACCTAATGTATTCATATATTCCTTATACGGGGTTCTTTGTAACACAAATCATCGTAAAAAAAATTTAGTCGTTTAGACTTTTTGCTTTTTCTAAGGATGTAAACCGCCATGCCGAGCCATGTTTACCATTTCTTATATATTTGCTCTCTCAGTTTACAATTTACATCACTCTATGTTCTTTCTTTATAATTTTTAACAAATATAGGGCCAGTTATCCCAAACCTAGTGCCTCTGACTTCTGAGAATGTAAGACGCACCCTTCTTCAATGTCTCCCTTGTGTTATTTGATCTGGATTTTCTTCAAAGAAATAAGAGTATGTTGTAAACATTATAGAGCAAAATAATATTATTTGAATTACACTGTAAATTCTAAAATAATATGATGAATCAAAGCTCATATACAATGCATCAAGCAATATTCACTCAATTAAAACAAAATCGATTGTCATAATCAGTTGATGTACGTTCCGCCTACCCACAATCGAACTCCTTGTTCCTTTCCACGAAGCTGCCTGGAAGCTGGCCATCAAAACCCCTTTATTTGTCACAAATTTTAGTTTTATAATATCAATTATATATGCATACACTACCTAATTCATGTTCAATAGTGACAATTAGCATTTTGGTAAACTCTTTATAACAATAAAACAAAATGCTAATGACAAAATTCTCTCATGGTGGACAATCCGATGTATGGCAGATCAGATTCAGAATAATAGGCCACGGCTTGATTAATGATACCCAAGAGTAAAAATATAGAAACAATTTTACTATCTCCCTTGATTTGTCTTTGTTAATGATGACAAGCACCATGGATTCAATTAAGCCGCAGCAAAGGCTCATTGCCCGGACGGTATTTTACAATCGCATCGTTTCATATCTGCAAGGACTATGTTCTCCTATCAAAAATAAAAAGACTATGTTCTCCTTTATATAAGCAACCTTTGAAGCATAAATTAGATTCTTGAATATAAAATACGGAATATTTAATATTAACAAAAAAAGGGACAGAAATGTGAAGAAATAGCATTTATAGTGGGTAAAATATTAACTCAGTACAATATATTTGTTTTTGTTACAAAGGAAACCACAAATATATAAAACCCAAAAAATTTCAATCTCAAATCAAGATGATTTGCCTCTCTCTCTCTCTCTCTCTCTCTCAACCCGAATGAATCATCGGATGTATATAACCTAGTTTCTCTTCTTGGTTTTTCTCTCTTTGCTTTGTCTCTCCATTGTCCATGATCTTTTTCAGAGATGGGGAGCTATTTATAGGAGGGACAAACCCATTCCATTGGAAAAAAGGGGGAATGGTGGTGATATCCCTGTCAAATTGACCACGCTTTATGAAAGTGGGAGGAGGGGTCATATACCTAATTTGTCATCCCAACTGCTGAGATGGTCATTCACTATTTAATGCTGGATGCAGGTCACTAGTCAATAGTGATAAATGCAAAGATGACAACTTCCTTTACCCTTAAGTTATTTTGTTTTTTAATGGATATTGCAGCTAGGGCTATCCAGCAACCCGTTAGACCCTATCCACCCGCTCGATCCAATCTGACCCGAAGACCCATGGGCAGATTCGAATCCAGACGGGTCGAATGTGGGTCTGATAAGTTTAAAAATCGGTTTAACAGGTCGGTTTTAGGTCTCTTGAATTCTAACACATTCAAACCAACCCGACCACCCATAATTTTAAAATGAATCTTTTACTTGGTACCTTCTAAGTCTTTCTAGTTCTACGCTGAACACACCTTAGCCCTCAGCCCTTAACCCTCAACCTCTTTCTCAAAAACAAAATACAAGCCTAAAACTTGTTAGTTTTAGAAACTCTCTCTCTCTCTCTCTCTCTTTGATCGCTCACTTTGATATCTCTCACAAATCCTTAACTCACGCCTTCTTACTACCGCCGTCTCCCGTCGCTGATTTGTGCTCTATTGCCGCCCCTAACCCTAGCCTTCATAATGCCACCGTCGTCGAGTTGGACCTATTGCTGCCGTCACTGACTCAAAGGTCAACTTGAAACTCCACATCATGATGAATCCTTCCTTTAATCTACTTGAAATCTCCTCTAATCTTTGCAGTCTATGGGTTAGTAAAAACAAAATATTGTTTTTTTTTTTTTTAAATGTACTGATTTTGTGGATGTGGTGATGGCGGGGGAAGGAATGGTGGTGGTGGTGGTGTGGGTTTAGTCTTATCTCCCTCTTTTTCATTTCAATCGCATGGATCTGTTGTTTTTTACTTGGTTTGTGTTATTTGGATTTTGATTTCTTTTTTGTTGTTTGGGTTTTGATTTCTTTGTTCTGGGTTTTGATTTCTTTGTTCTGTGTTTTCTTTCTAAGCTATTTGTTCTGGGTTTTAATTTGTATCTTGTTGTGATTTAGACCCGAAGTCACTCAATGGTTCCGTCTTGTTCAACCGATGACCCGTGCCACCGAGTCTGACCTGAACTTTTGGTCGGCCGCGGGTCCATATTTCGGTCACCCGATTCATTCGGGTCGGATGCAAGTCAACTCCAAACCCGATTTGATGTAACCCGTGGACAGCCCTAATTGCAACTTTGCATAATCTAGAGATACATCAAATGGATGTCAGAATTGCATTCCTGAATGATGAATTAAATAGGGATATCTATATGGAGCAATTAGACAAATTCATTGCTCCTAAATAAGAAAAGAAGAAAAGAAAATTTGTGGGCTTGTTAAATCTCTGTGTGGATTAAAGCAAGCTCCAAAGCAATGATAAGAAATATTTGATAATGTAATAATGTCAAATGGGTTTAGAATAAATGAATATGACAAATGTGTATATGTTAAGGATACCACAAATGGCTATATCATTAGGGCATCTCCAACAGCTTCTCCATATTTTTGTACTGTTTGGACAATGAACAATGACATTTAACTTTTACTTACCTACTTTTTTAAATACATCTTCTAACAGATTCTCTATTATTTCTCTATATCATTTAAATATTATTTATTCTTTCATTATTTATTCATTTTTTAACAACTATATTTTTCAATGAGAAGTTTTACGTCCACAACATTTTTGGCAATACTTTCACAACAAAATTTATGTAAAAAGTTGTTACTAGTTCTAATTTGAACTCACCACTGAAATTATTTTTTTACTCATCAATATTAATTAATAACAATCTGTTACTTAACATTTATTGTGAAAATATTGTGGCAACATTTCTCAATTAGGATTTTTTATTTTTTTATATTATTTTTCCTTTATTTCTTTTCATTTTCATCCATACATTTCATTTCTTTTTTTCTTTTTCCTGTTTTTCTCCTTTGCACACATGTCCAGTGTCCTATCTCTATCCTCCCTTCTTTTATTTTCTGATCTCCCTCATTCAAGAACATTCCAGCGAATCCAACTCTCATTCTCTCTTTCTTTCTCTAGCTCTCTCTTTATCTTTATCTTTTTTTACTTGATTACAGAACATTCACTAGTTCTCTCTGTGATAAGAAAAGAAATAAAATAGGCATAGAGAGAAATAACAAGAGAGATGGGTCACTGTGCCGTCACTCATCTTCGTCCCCAACGCAATCCAAATGGGTCAGATGGCCTCTATCTTTTGTCTTCTTCTTCTTCTTCTTTTGTTATGATTTGATTAATTTTAAAATTGCGTTTTTGAGTTTGAATTCTGATAATTTGATTATGCTTGAGTTTAGAGGCGCTTGAGAGAAAGATTGTTGTGTTTGCAGCCGTTGAGTTTGTAACTGTGAGAGGAGAGAGAAAGAATTGTTTTTTATTGAAATGTATGAATTTTTTAAGTAGAAAAATTCATTTGGAGTTGCTACAGTGTTCTCTAAATCAAGAGAATGACTGTAGCAACTTCAAAAAAATATTTGGAAAAATTTTGCATATAGAGAATCAGTTGGAGCTAGTTTTTTGGGCTTACTCTCCAAAATATAGATTTAGCTAATCTATTGGAGATGCTTTTATGTGCTATTATTTTGATGATATGCTCATTATAGGTAGTATGGGAGTGCATGGGTTGGGTTGAGGAGATTTTTTGACCCAACCCACCATGGTGGGTTAAAAAAAAATCTAACCTAACCCATCACAGGAGTTCAACCCAATTCAACCCAACCTACATAGATCGAGTTGAGTTGAACCCATGAGTCGGACAATTTTTTTTTACTATTATTATTAAATTGAGCAAAAGAATATATATCCCACTTGCCACCTGAATTGATAAACAAAATATGCATGAACTAATTTTCTAACTCAGTTATAAACAAAATATATTCAACTGAGTATATAAACAAAATATACATAAACTAGTATTCAACTCAGTTCTAGACAAATAGGAGTAGAGTGAGAGATTGAGAGTGGGAGGCAGTAGAGAGAAAAATAAGATTGTTAAGATTTGCAAGGTAATTGAGTTTTATATAGGAAGGGACGAATAGGAGAAAAAATTAAATAAAAAAATTATTAATTATATAATATATTTTTAAATATATATAATTTAAAATTTAAAAATATAGGTGGATTGAATCGAATTAGGCAGGTTTATGATTGTTATGACCCGAACTTAACTCAACCCACTATTAAAAAAATTTGCATAACCCAACCCAACTCACCAACCCTTAAAAACTTACCCAACCCAACGGGTTGGTGAGTTGGCCACACACCCGTACTAGGTAGCAATAATTATATTGTTAAAAATTCACCAAAACAAGGTTGATAGGTAAGTTTGACATTAAAGAATTAGATGGTGTAGATATGCTACTAAGAATGAAGATTTCAAGAACATCTAATGAACTTTTCTCAATCACACTGTATTAAGTACTCAACAAATTCAGGACATATGATTAAAATCCTACGAGAACACATGTAGATGTAAATCTATATCTAACACAAAATAATGGCAAAGGTATATCTCAATTTAGAGTGTTCTTGTATTCTTGGATAATTATCAATCCAATGTACATAAGCTAGGTAGGTACATAAGTAACCAAGGGGTAGACCACTAGAACTCAATAGTTAGGGTACTAAGATATTTGATATACACTCTAAACTATAAATTGTATTACACCAGTTATCTAGATGTACTTAAAAGGATATAGTGTTGCTAATTGGATATCCAACTCAAAATACATATATTTCACAACATTTTAGAGTTAGTATTTCATTAAATGGTTAAACATGAAAGACGTTTACTGATTAGATTACCAACAAAAATGAATAGTAGGGCCAATATGAAAATGGAATCAAATATGAAAGGCTAAAATCAAAATTTTGAAACTTAAGGACTAAAATAAAAACCTCAAACTTTAAGAACCAATAATTTACTTCAGTCAGTTGAAAAACACCTAGCCAAACAAGATTTTTTAAATGCATCTCACTACCTATTGTATTTAGAACACCAAACATATTTTTAAGATGGGCGACCCAGCAGGTCCTTGATGCAACAATGGACCCAAAAAATATCCTTCTGTTAGCGGCTGAGAAGATGGAAGCCAAGGATCATATAATAGCGAACTTAGTTATACCTCTCAGAATATCAACTTTTGTCCAACCTGTTAATGCAAATTATCATACAAGTCTTCTCTACGCTGCTATCCGGTAGGCATGAGGAAATATTAACAAGAGTTGAAATCAAAAACTCTGGAACCCCACTACATAATTACAAAAACCACCTTCTTCAGTTCACGCAAAAATTATAGTCAAAACCCTATGAACACTAAAGAGACTCCTGTTTAGCTTCTGCAAGATATACAAGATCCCACGCCAGACACTAAACTCTTTTTAGCAGCAATAATCAATATCCACAGGCAAACGGTCAGATACTCATGTTGACAGGCAACAACAAAGCCAGGCATCGATGAATTTCATAAACCACCCTCAACAATCAACATTACCAACCAGAGGGTCAGTTTGCACCTGGCGTACAAACTGTCCTTTCACTCGAGGACGTTGCTCTGCCAGTCTTTTTCGGCTGTGATATCGGACCTGAGCAAGAAGATTTACATTAAATTCAAGTTAGTGTGTGATTTTAGTATTTTCAACACAAGCAACTAAAAGTGTGTGCATCATTCTTAGCAGATGAGCCATGATGGGTCTCTGAAACTAGGTTCATGGGATCTGTGTAAGGACTTAATTGGAGCTTCAAAGTTAGTTGAAACCACTAATGCAGCTTAATACAGGATCAAGAATCACGGTCATAACTGTTAGAAGAATACATTCATGACTATGCATAGAACAGAAAAGGAATTGGGGTAGCAGCATGTATTCTGGATGGAGAAAGCAAACACATAGCTGCATTGGAGCAGACATCAATTTCTGCATAAAACTGGAATACAGGAGATCATGAATCCAACATCAGATGAATCAAATATAGAAAGAAGTTAGTACCTTTTTGTCATAGCACCGATCTTTTCGCTTCAGTCGGAACTTTGTGAGAGCTGCTTCTCTCTGGCTAGAGCGAGAAGAGTCCAGTCCTCTAGATCCATCATGAATAAAGTGACCGCTTTCACTCAAACTCTCAGGGGCAGTGGCATTCTCATCTCCCCTAGTGGAGCTGTTCCCATATGCAACACCATTAATATGATCCACAGCACCATTGCATAAACTACTAGTAGTTGTCTGACCAGCAGCTGAAGAACCATGTCTATGTTCCTCCACAGGCTCCAAATCATTCTCCTCATGCTCAGCTTTGTCAGCTTGGTGAATGGAATTGTTGGTAGTCTCATTTGAGCGGTGATAAACTTGTTCTGAGCTGTGAATTTCAGGATTCGATTGAACCAATGTACTTGAAATGAGGGGAGACTGATCTTGCTGGCAGGTTGATTTGGGACTCCACACAGGGGGTAGACCAGGTTGACTATGAAACATGGATGGAAACAAATGCCCGTAGCCGGCACATATATTATCATACCTTACCCCTGGGACAGGAATCATCCCGAGCTGATGACTTGGAAACTGTAGCTCAGCTTGTCCAGATTGACCAATGGGCAAACTCGTGATATTTTCCTGACTATTACTCAATGTGGCATCATGCTGAGGAAAAGTACCATTGGTACGTCCAGAGAGTTCATTGGATGATGGTTCATGGGCTTCACTTGCATCCTCCTTGGCTTTGGTACAATTGCTGGACAGTATTGGGAGAAGGGGTTGCAGCATCTTACCACTATTATACCTGCAGAAGAATAATTAGTTTGATCAGGAATTCAGTGATGAGACTTTGACAGTGTATAGCTCATTAGTTTGAAACATAATGTTAGTGCTAAACTTACCATTTTAAAGCAGTTTTTAGACTTTTAATCTGAGATCTCAAAAATTTATGAAATATTCATATTATTAGTAGCTTAGTAGCTGATTATTAGAGTTTGTAAAATCTTAAAATCCAATATTCAACCTTATCACCTGATCCTGAATATCATTTCAACAATTTTAGATAGGATCCCATTTTAACATCCTTGCTACTACTACTCCAGACTATCACAACCAACTCTATCATCACCTCCATTGCTATTGCCATAACCACAACACCAACAACTAATCTATAACTTTGGTGAACATTATCAGAAATTCATAATTATAAGTGAAAGAAAAGTATTTTAACCAAAAAGAAATAAAATATTTTTGTTAAAAAAGAAAAAAGAAAAGAAAGAATAATAGAAGATAATTGGGCTTTCTTTCCTCTCAATTAACCTTTAAGAAAGAAAATCAACTCTATCTTAAATTTTTCCCTGACCTCAGTAACTCACCATGAAAAAGCAGACCCATTAGAGTGATTCAGCATATGCCTTCCATCAGTCCCTTGATAATTTGAAGTACTCATGCAAGTTCTTCTCAAAGAAAGCTCCAAATGTGGATCAAATTCTAACTTACTTGTGCCTCCATCAGTATAATTAGAGTTCCCAGCATTGCACTTATTGTGATTATCAAATGTGCCAATCAAGTCAATAGCACCACTAGAAGGTTCAAACAATTCATCATTGCAGCCATGAATCTCACTAGCAATATTAGCATTGCCTCTTTTACTTTCTGCTGGCGCACCCTCATTTTGACTCATTGGTTTAGCACAAGCATTTTCCTTCAATCTCAATGCAGTTGAGTCATCAGCTTCTCCGAAGGGCACAACCTCTGATCCCAATCTATTTGATGTTTCTGCAGTAAGTAGCTTGTCAGATTTCCCCATTGTTAATATTAATTCCAGGGGAGCATTTTTTTAATGTTGAAAAAGGAAGACAGGAAAACAAGATAATATGACAGACCTTCATTTTCACTCTCAGGCGTAATCGATTCGTTATCCAACTTATTACACCCCCCATGCCTGTCCATATGACTATTGCTCAAATTTGATGTACTCCCACATTTCATCTGTGAAAGACCCTGCATATTTTGCATGTATGCACTCTCAGCTTCCAAGTAAGGTGTTGTACAAGAGCTCTGCACAAGAGGCTGTAAAACATGCAGTCTCTATGTAAACTTCATGAAGCCAACCTACTATGGAAAAAGAAACTTTTCCCAAGCTACAAGTGGCCTTGCATATGCTTGTTCCATGGATCATGGATACTCTAATCTAACAACTTATATATTTTCATGTTAACTGTACAATCTGTGGGAGTTTACAAACAAAAGGAAAGGGGGAAAACAGTTGATGGTTAGCTAGTCGGAATGGTAATTCTTAATACTTTCTTTAGTTGTAGCACACTCAAAGGATGCTGACATCCAAGAAAGTTCTAAATGCGAACATAAATGTGTATATTTATTAACTGAAAACAATATTTCCCTCACAATGCACAGCATACATATTACAATGCTTTATTATTATTATTATTAATTTTTTTTAAGAATGACTACAACACGAAAAGGTACTTACTTGGGCATCACTCCCTTTCTCACTGCATTCGATATTTTTCTGCGTATAAACATAACAATCACTTGAATGATTGCTTGCTGCATTATTTTCAGAAGAGGCTTCAATTTTTTGACAAACATATCCACCACCAGTCAGCTGTAAAAAAATGAATTAAATAAAAAAAATTATATAATTTATAAGTTGATTTGTATGCCACAATAAAACAAAGAAACAGAACGAATCCAAAAATATTAAGCAAAGTAAAAAATTGTAGAAACATACAGTTTGCCTTCTCCATACATGCTGCCAAAGGTTCCTTAGCTCATTCTTCCGGACAGGCTTTATGAGAAAGTCAGCTGCACCTTTTAACATGCATTTCAATACCGTGGTAATTGCATCATTCGAAGACATCACTGTATTACCATGAGAACAGATGTTAATAAACTTAGCTTCATACATGATTCAAAATGAAGATAACAAAAGTCTAGTCAATCTAACATACTTATGACAGGAATGTTTTTGCAAACGTCATGCTCCATGATTAAAGTAAGAAGTGCAAATCCGGATATTGATGGAAGCTCCACTTCGGTTAATACAAGATCTATGTTATGGGGTCTCCCCTTTAACGTCTCCCATGCCTTCAATCCATCAGAAACTGCTGCAACTGTTTGAAAAAAAAAAATAGAGTTTATGTTAAATTTCAAAACAGTGACCTGTTGAAAGTGAAGATCTCATATCTTCAACAAACTTTGCTACATGATTCCAAGTAAAAGCAGTTGATAAACAAAAGCCAATAATTTTAGAGAAGTGGGTCAAGACAGTATGTAATCTACTGATTCATACTTCCATTTAAGATATGTTGGTGTTTATTTGCAAACCCCACATTGCTATGACACCATTCACTTAGGTACAATAAGAAGAAGGATCACTTAACCTATGTACCACAAAATGTGCATAAAAAGTTTACTAAGCGCGCTACACGCGAACGCTAACTGTACATAAGCAAATAAGCTAGCTAACGCCCTAAGTAGTCACTTAATCATTACTAGTCACTAAGCCATGGGTAGAGTTATAAGTTAAGCACAATAAACACTAACCATCTAAATTTAGCTACAAACCCCCCCTTCCACAATTATCTAGCCTCTTCAAATCTTCATAATTATGGTGAAAAAAAAAATTGAATATATATATATATTTTTTTTGGGTGGTGAAAGAAAATGAAAAACAGAAAACGAAATCGGCAAAAGAGTGAAAGAAGTGACCTTTGTAACTGCATTTGCGGAGGAGCGCGGCGATAATTTGTCGAGTAGAATCGTCAGCTTCGACCAGCAGAATCCTCAGCGCCACCCTCGGAGGCGCCACCTCATTTCTTCGCCTCTCCTCCGTCTCCATCTCCATCTCCATCTCCCCCTCTTCCTCACCACTCACCACCACTTCTTCTTCACGCATCCTCATACAAACAAAAACCCTAATTTCTCACAGTTTCTCAACAAATATAATAATAATAACACTACCAACAAGACTGTAGCAATGCGAGGAAGCGAGGAAGCAAAGTGAACAAAGTGAAAGCAAAGAAAAAATAGTTATACTACTAAAATCTAGCAACTCTATCTAGAAAAATAAAAATATCTGAAATGAAATAAATAAATAAAACGAGGCTTCGAATATTGGGGGGATGGGATTAAATCAGAGCCGCGAAAACCGGGAAAAATATCTTAGGAGAGAGAGAGAGAGAGAGAGAGAGAGTCAGATCAAAAGGTTGGCCGTCATTGGCCTTCGGGTAGTTGCGGCTGACGTGGCTCTCTCTGCGCCACGGTTTTTTGATTTTTCCCTTGTGACTCAAGTTTTTTAGATAAGTGGTGCTGATCTGCTCTGCTCGATTTTGCTTCACTGTTTTTGGGCCCACCCTGGAGGACACGTGGTGGGGGCACACTGGGGATTTGCCAACTTTATTTTGGGGATGGATATTTTTTCTTTACTACGTGCCACGTCCACTTTCTTACACATTCCATTGTCTATCTCATGGTGAGGAGTGTTACACGTAGACCTTTCAACAGAATCTTTGCATCTTTCCTTTGTGGTCTTGAATTGCCAGCTTTCTTTTCCCCCCTTTTTTTATAGTATGTTTGTGGTGAGTTTTCTTATCTCCTTATTTTAATTTTTAAAAAACATTTCATTCTCTAGCCTCACACGTCATATTATTATAAGGAGAAATTTCTTGAGGGTTTGAATTCAGATCTAAGAACTACTTAACTAACTCATTAGAATTAAAAATGGTTCAAATAGCAATTATTCATTGTTCTCATTTAAATTTGAAATTATTTTTTTAATATGAGGTGTTAAGTTTACAATATTTTTATAATATTTTCACAACAAATGATAGGTAATTTATTATTGAGAGGTACTACGTCCACAACATTTTTACAACATTTTTACAACAAATCATAGGTGGTTAGTTGTTATTGGTTCAAATTTGAACCTAACACTAAGATTATTTTTTTGCCCCAACAATAACAACTAGTAACATCCTGCCACTTAGGATTTGTTGTAAAAATGTTGTAAAAATATTGTGGACATATCATTTCTCTTATTATTATTGGTTCAAATTTGAACCTAACACTAAGATTACTTTTTTGCCCTAACAATAACAACCAGTAACAATTTGCCATTTAGAATTTGTTGTAAAAATATTGTAAAAATGTTGTTGACATATTATTTCTCTTTTTTAATTGTTATCCGTAAAAAATATGAGCATTCATTATCTCAACAATTTATAAAAAAAATTTGTAATTATAGTATTTTTTATTGTCTGATATTTATTAATCATGTTGGAATCATTTCAATATGTTGTGAAATGTTTATCTAAAAAAAATGTGAATGTGAAATTAAGTGCGTCATTAATTGCCTTCTTATGTAATAGAAAAAAAAAGAAGTTATATAATAGTTTTTTAATTAAATTAAATATATAATTATTAATTTTTCTTCTTGAAATAGTAATATTAAATTTAATTATTCTTTAAAAAAATTTAAAAAGAAAATTGTAACTCTATTAAAGAATATCAGCGGCTAAGATTACAGCATCAAAAAATGATTATATTGTTTGCGACAAGTTTTACTTTATCCCGTATTTTAGTTTTGGCTCACAAAAATCAAAATTCTTGTTTCCTTAAAAAAAAATCTTCTCGTTTGGTTATTGGCCATTGATCGCGTGGGCCCCACGTGTATGGGTGGCTCGAAACACTCATTGACGACGAGTTGTACAATTCTTCCACAACCAGGACATATATACATGTATTATATTCTTAGCTTGTTACCCAAAAGAAAAGAAAAATAAGTAAAGGTTTAATTTATGCTATTCTTAATGAAAATGAGTAAAATGCACGCCACTCCTGGTTCATCTTTCAATGGAGTCAATCATTTTAAAGTTCAAGCACCTATCTTAAAATATGAAAGTTTGACAAATATCTTCTTTTTATGTTTATATCTGTAGTACAATATTAAACATCGTTAAGACTAATTCATCATTTAGGATCTGTTTGGATAGAACTTAGTGTTGAAAACTGAAAATACTGTAGCAAAATAATTTTTAAATGTGTAAATAGTGCCGTGAAACCCATTTTTAATGAAAAAGTTGTTGAAAAGTAGAGTTGTGGGACCCGTGAATAGTGCACAAATGCACTGTTCACTACTAAAAAGTCAGCAATATGCGGCTGAACCAAAAAAAAAAAAAAACTAAAAACACGGGGCTTCAAAACGCAATGTGAAAACGTTGAATCCAAACAGGCAATTAGAGTCCTAATAATTAAGTGTAATAATTGCTCATTATATATGTGGGGAGTAAAAGGACCCAAGTGGGCATATGGGCCTTTGGACTGTAGCATGGAGGGCCGACCTGCTCCAGAGTTAAGAATTTGTTAACTCTACGAATTGGCCCATACGCCGAGGTTCCGAGGATACAGCCGAGGGCAAGCTTCTCCTCGGACAGATCCAAGGGAACTCAGAGCTTCATTATGAAGGTCAAGGCACAACTCTGGAAAGACTAATGGTTAAAGGGGGAAACCCTGAATCTTCGAGGTACACCGGTGTTAGAAAAATACCAAAAGAAAAGGCTGTCACCACCACATTAAAGATTCTGCACCTACCTCCCTGGCCGCATTAATGGGGAAGTGACTCCTGAACAGTAGAACTGAAACTTCTGGTCACTATTCAAAGGTACTAAGAAAATAAATATCTAGGGGAGAGGGGGTTGGAGCAACACGTGGATAAAGTATCAGAAAAAGAATTATTTAAGGGGGATGAACGCCAGAGAAAGGGGGCGCGGTCGGTAACAAAGAAAGAAATTAAGAATTGTAACTTCTAAGAGAGAAAGAGAAATAATACAGAAGTAGTCCTCGGCTTACGTCCGAGGAGGTCTATTTGCAATTATCATTTGTTATTTACAAGTGTTTGTAACTTTTAGCCTGTTATCAAGTTCTCAATACCTCTAACCTAGATTGGAAGCCCACACTCTACAAATTTTATTGTTTAAGGCTCATTGGGCCTGAGCCCGTGATTGTCTTTGGGTCCAGGTGCAATTGTGCACTTACAATATATAAATTTTTAGTTAAATTGTAAATTGTGCTCCTAAAATTTAGGAGTATTTGAATTTTACGCTCTGAAATTTTATTTCGTTTATATCAATAGCTCTTCTGTCTAAAATTTTCATTCAGTGTCACATAAATTTATCATTCTTCTTTAGTTTGTCAAAATGAAATGATGTCATATCATTTTTGTAGCCTAAAAAAAATAATTAATTAAAAATGACTTGGCATAATAAAAATAAAGCTTTAGGTGATATATGTTCATAATATAGTTTTAAAAATATTAAATTTCGATCATTTATGATTTTTAACCAAAATATCATTATTCACATGAGCTATACTTAAGGTTTGCCTAATTAGTAAAAATATTTTAATGTGAATCATAAGTGAAAATTTGGAATTTAAAGAAGTAAATGACTTATTCATGTGCAAAAAATATTTTTCTTAAAAAATCTAATACATGTTGAAAAACACATGTTTATATCGCATACAAAACATATGCAGCGGAAAAATAAACGGATCTACTTCATTTGCAATTAATAACATGCACTATGTAAATTTCAGAATTCAACAACAAGAAAACGTACCTTTGTGCGGTGAAATTTAAAACTGAAGATCAGAAGTACTTGGGAACACTTTTAATCTTCATTCCAATTTCACTAACTCTCAAAAAGTGTGGTCTCTCAATCAGTTTCCAAAGGAGAATTAGAGATTGTGGCTTACATTCACACATACACACACTTTCACAATAATGTTGTTACTTACATAAAATTTTGTATGTTTCTCCATTTGTACTTAACTAATTATCTAATTGAGCTAGCCTCTTGGGCTTTTCCAATTGGGCTTAAGTATGTGGTTTGGAGTGGGACCAAAAGGGACCAATAAGACACTAGCTCCAATGGGCCTTGGGCTTTTCTGTCAACTTTTGACAAGTCCAAAGTTACCATTAACTATATCTAATACTGCTATATAAATACAATTGCACTCTAGGCCTTATTTATAAATTATATCTCAAAACTTTATTGTACATGCAACCCCTTCATAAAATATTCGTAGTAATACAAAGTCATGAAAGTAGACTGCCACTTTGAAGATTACTACATCTTAATTCCTTGAGTACCCGGTTTAATCCTTTAAGTTATTCATCATATATTTATGAAATCCAATTCCATAAATATATACTTTAGTAACTCCTTACTAAATTGGTTAAGCTAACTCTCTGAATAACCAAACTCATTAAACTTATCTCAAGGGAATATTTATATCTCCGTTAAGAGATTATGAATTTCATCTTGAGAATATATGTTCTATCAACACTAAATGTGGCTGCCCAACATACCGAAATTTTGATCGTGACTTTAGATCCTACTCCTGATATATCAAAGCAACCTACACCTCATGATCATGTCCATTATTCTCTCAAGATTAAGAGTTCATGTAAATAGAAGTCGTGAGATTTATTATTCATTTGACAGTCATTAGGAGAATAATAAATCTTATAGCGGTCCAGTTTAATATGTTTTAAGTTTTAACTCTTAAAACATATCAACATACCAACCAGAAATCTCCACTTCCATGATCAAAACAAATCATCTTAGTTGATATGTTATAGTCTTCGCAGATGAAATGCCCAATTTCATCACTGACTATGAACTAAAATTCTAAATTTACAAAGAACTTGTGATTTATATCTTCTGTGACTTTTCACATAAATCACATACTATGCATCTCATGGACTATATGATAATGTCCCGATATTCATGTTACCATTATTTTTAGATAATAATAAAATAACTTTATTATCACAACATTAATGTCATACATAGTATCATACAATAGGATTTAAGGGCACAAATCCTAATAAGCTCCCACTTGCCCTAGAGACTATTGTGCACTAATCTAACTCCCATCTCCTCCAAAAGTGACTCAAAAGTCTTTTGGGGCAAATTTTTGGTAAGAGATCTACTAGATTCTTTGCACTATCAATTTTTGCTACTACTACATCTCTACGAGCAACAATGTCTCGAATGATGTGGTACTTTCTCTCTATGTGCTTTCCTTTCTTGTGATTTTTTGGATTGTGCAACCGCTCCACTATTGTCGCAGAACAATGTGATAGGAACTTGCTCAACTCTCACAATACCAAGATCATAAAGGAATTTCTTGAGCCAAACAGTTTCCTTTGCTGCTTTACAAGCAGCAACATATTCAGCTTTCATGGTGGAGTCAGTAATACAAGATTGCTTAACACTCCTTCAACTTATGGCTCCACCTCCCAAGGTGAAAACACAATCTGAAGTGGACTTTCTGAAATCTAGATCTGACTGAAAAATCTAAATCTGTATAGCCAATGGGTATCAAATCCTCACTATGGTAAACAACCATATAATTTCTTGTTCTTCTTAGATACTTGAGAATATGTTTTATAGCTTGTCAATGTTTAAGTCCTGGATTTGATTGATATCGACTGACCATGCCCACTGAATAACAGATATCCGGCCTAGTACATAGTATGACATACATGAGACTTCCCACTGCAGAAGCATAAGGAACTTCTCTCATTGTATTTTCTTCCTTAAGAGTCTTAGGCCTTTGGTCATCAGACAGAGGAATTTCATGTCTAAAATGACGTAATCATTTCTTGGAGTTTTGCATGCTAAACCGTTCTAGAACCTTATCTATGTATCTAGCTTATGATAAACCTAACATCTTATTCTTATGATCTCGCCAAAGCTTGATCCCTAGAATAAAATTAGTCTCACCCAAGTCCTTTATATCAAATTGGCTTGACAACCAAACTTTTACCGATGACATTACTCCTACATCATTCCTAATGAGTAGAATATCATCAACATAAAGTACTAGAAACATTACTACTTTATCTTGATGTCTTTTGTACACACATAGTTCATATAAATTTTGTTCAAAACCAAAGGACTTGATTGCTTGATCAAATCTAATGTCTCATGACCTTGATGCTTGCTTAAGTCCATAAATGGACATTTTCAACTTGCATACCATATGCTCTTGGTTCTTTGCTATGAAACATTTCGGTTGCATCATATAGATTTTTTCTTCAAGATTGTCATTGAGAAATGCAGTCTTGACATCCATTTGCCAAATTTCATAATCATAATGAGCAACAATGGATAAGAGAATTTTGATAGATTTAAGCATGGCTACTAGCGAAAAAGTTTCATCATAGTTAATACCTTATTTTTGTGTATACATTTTCGCTACTGGTCTTGCTTTAAAGGTTTCATCCTTTCCATCTAACCATCTCTTCCTCTTGCAAACCCATTTGCAACCAACAGGTTTAATGCTGTTAAACGCCTTTACAAGATCCCAAACTTGATTGGTATACATAGAATCTAATTCAGATTTCATAACTTGGACCCAATGATATGCATTTATATCATTCATTGCCTCTTCATAAGTGTAGGGATCCGATTCAGCCTCTTTTGAGATAGCTTTATAAGTTTCTCCTAAACCTATAAATCTTATAGGAGGCCGAACAATTCTCCCACTACGACGAGGCACCTGTGTATTAGACATCTAAATTCTAATGCAATAGAATAATCCTCTGATTCGATCTTCTTAGAAAAGTCTTCAATTCAAGTATTGCGTTGATGTAGTCTTGACTCGAACACAAGATGTCCTCCACTTGGATTGGAAAGGAGATTGAAAGATTTTTGGAATGAAATTGTGATGAATCTCTGGCTATGTACTCGTTAAAGATTTCTTGTCCTTTGCGTTCTTCATGTTCTTTGTGGGTTCTTCAAATTTTCTTAATCTTCGAAGATTTGTGGTGGAAGTTCTTTGGGGCTTTAAAGCTTGAATCTGATGATGTTTCAATAGATCAAAGGCTTTGAAGTTTTTGGAGGCTTTGAAACTTGATTCTAGTAGAACTTTGATACTTGGAAGAATGATTTGGATGAATGTCCTTCGTCTTCGAAGATTTGTAGTGAAATTTTTTTGGGGCTTTGGAGGCTTGGATCTGTAGAGTTTTACTAATTTGTAGTTTCTTGGTGTTTATGGAGGATTTTGAACTTGATTCCATTGAGTTTTGAGATCTAGAAGGATGACATGAATGCTTTTGCTTCAAATTTTCTTCGTATTCGAAGGTTGAAGTTCTTGATGTTCTTGGAGGCTTTTGAGCTTCATTCCAACAGAACTTCAAGACTTTTGAATGTTTCTGAATCCCCCCATAAGGCTAAGAATGGTCTTTATTTGTATGAGTCTTGGAGAGGTGTGATCACATGTGATTGACTTGTTCTCTAAGGGATACATGGCATTATTTGATTAGTCAAAGTGTTCTAAATTAAAATAACACATGAGAGTATTTAATTTGACTGCTTATGTCATTTAAATTAACATGTGTCGACGTGCAATTAACCCTTAAGTATTCTTTGCAATTTTTTGTTTAGAAACACTTGGAAGATTTCCATTGGTCTCTAAATAATGATAGTGGAACCCACTAAGTAGCATGTGGCGCTTTGTGATTGGTTGTAAATTTTTCACTTTTACGGTAACATTTAGAACTTAGTTTGTCTAGTTGTTTAGTCTAGAAATATCTAATTAAACAAGATATATGAAGTTCAACACATTTGAAAACTCAAGAAATTAGAAAAAAAATATAAGTACAAAAAAGAATCACTTATCTCGACTAATCGAGATTCATGCAAATCTGAATTCTCACTTTCTTTCTCAGCCATTGGATCTAGGGTTTTGATGGAACTTACAAATATTTAAACGAAAACCCTAGAGCATGTTTTTAATATTCAAGAGGGTAGTGTTTTGTACGTAGATCTAGAGATTTTTCACACCCTTTTGGAGCTATAGCTGGAACCCTTGTGCAAACAACAAATCTAATTATAAAGTAAAGTTGTTGCATCAAGTCAACCACAGCTAATGATATAAATCTTTGAGTGGAGATTTCAAAGTCACAAACTGGAGAGTTTGTGTGCAACAGTTTCACAGTAAAAGAGTCTGTGGATTTGGAGTTGCGTGTAGTCACGTGAGTAAGTACTACATAAGGTAGTAGTAGGTTTAAGGTTAAGTCTATTAAATAAACTTATATTCTATTAGTGAAATGTTGCATTGAGGATTGTTTAGATTAAATCCTTCCTAGGTCATCATTCTAGGTGTTCATGTGAGTTGTGAATGTTTGATATTTGTTTAAATTAGGTCTATTGCATAATTAATCTTAATAATTATTTGGCTAAGATTTGATAAAATTTGACTCAGTTGGGGTGTAAAACCCTAAGGGGTTGTTTGGTAAGAGACTAAGAGTATTTAAAAATATATATTTTTGTTTTACAATCCATAAAATAGTGGGTCCCACACTTGAATTTATTGTTTGGTTAATATTTTCTAAATACAGTTTTCAAAAAATTGTATTCTATTTTCCTGATTTAAAACAAGATTTTGAAAATGGCTTAGATGGTGGTTTTAGGATACAGAAAATGTTTTCAATGACATAGTTGTAAATAAATTAAAAACAATGGACTCCACATATTTGTTCAAACTCGTTTATCTCTTAAATTTAGGAGTTTATCTTTACCACAAAAAGAATTCTCATACTTTAAATTTGAAATTTATTGTTAAAAAAAAAAAAAAGTGATGAGCTCTGTTCCTTTATCATTGTCTCCAAAAAAAAGTAATCTACAGATTCTACACGTTACTTTTTGTAAATATATTTTTTAAACCTCAAAAATAGAAATGGTCTTTCAAACAATTATTTTTATTTTTAGTATTTTAAAAATTGTTTTTAAAAGTGAGAGCCAAACACGTAACATATAAAAATTATTATCTGAAAACTAGTTTCAAGTTCAATTTTTAAAAAATTGTTTTTACATTATTTTGAAAACAAAATAAAAAATCCTCTTATCAATCAGCTCTAACATGTTTGTTGCTTATAAATTTTGCAATCTCCCCCTAAAGCAAATCCTAGTTTCATCATTGCTCATATCTGCAGTTTGAACCACTCTCTCCTTCCTAGCTTCATCATTGCTCATGTTCGCCGTTTTAACGTATCTCTCCTTCCCTTTACCGTCTAACTAAAATGAAAGGACGAAAAGAATATTTTATTAAAGCTAGCTGAAAAGATGTGATTATGATTGACAATCGCCGAAAGCCAAAGGATTTCTTATTGGTTTGGTGTCATCCAAAAGCTTATAAATTACGATGTTCTTCTCGAAAATTATAATTAATTGAATTAGATCTTTGAACACTGCTCCTTCAAGAGTAGAGAAGGCTGAAGCATGTTGTCGAGAAACTAAATGGGCCACTACTTTTAAGATTTGGTTGAAAATTTGGTCATTATGATTCGCACAATGGAGTTTTCGACTTCAGATAAAGACCCAATAGTTTAGAGCCCGTAGTTCTACACTCTCACTAAGAGCGATCCTAATATTCCTAGCACAACCCCCAACCCAAAAACTTTGCAAGTCTCGGATAAGCCCGGCTCTCCCACTAGCTAAGCCCCAAAAACTTTGCAAGTATCTATCGAATGCTGCTAAAACTATGTTGATCCTATATATTAACATTATTGTTAGGATGTTGCCGAAATACTGCTGATCCTGTTGACACTACTGTACTGTTATGAGTCCCTCCAAAATACCACTAATATCCTGCTGACACTACTATATATCCTTTGTGCCCTCGCCAGATAACGCCAAACTCTGGTTTTTGAAATGCAGAATCTTGGTTTTCTTCTGGTTTTACTCATAAAAAACCTTTTCAAATTGGTTTCGTAAATGGAACTATGGTTTTTTGATTTGCACGTAAAAAAAACTTTTCAAAGTGTAAAACCATGGTTTCTGGTTTTCCACATTAAAAAAAAAAAAAAAAAAAAAACTATTTCAAAATACTTTCCTCAAACATAACCCCTTTGGCGAACGAGAATACAAACGATGTCCCCATTGTGTAGTCCCGTTTAGTTCAAAACCTCGTAAAGCCGACATACCAGTATACCACATATCACTCACCACAAAATGAAGGAATCTTGATGATGACTAGGACCCAATCCAACACATGGTCATTTAGACTAAAAAATCATAAGGCCTTTTGTTATACACAGAGAAAACAATATCTTATCACTGATGAGTTGGGGTGTGGCAGACAAGTATGCAATCAGCGTAAAAATTAATACATGTTTATTGTTTATATTTTTCCCTTTTTGTTTTATGTTTTCCTATTCGCTTTTCTTTATTTGAAATGACCATTTTTCAGCGGGAACTGAATAATTAGCTGAACAATGAAGTATTTGTTAGGGTTTAACGCCATAGTTGTCACAAAATTAATAAATTTTAAGCCAAATAAATAAATAATTTTTATGCTCTGCAATGAAATAATTAACACAGTATTCATAGCACATATTACAAATGACACGATATTGATGACCTAAGAAAACTAATAAAACAACTGTTTGACGACGAAAATAGTCAAATATCACATTTTTGCAAACTATGTTGCAATCTATCACTATTTCGAAAATATGTAGAGATTTATCACTTTTTGAGTACTCGAGCGTAGCAAAATCGAGTTTTCAATGATATTCGAGTTTATGGAACTTGAGTATCATGGAAAAAAATTTCAAATTTTTTATGGTACTCAAGTTCATGGAACTCAAGTACCATAAAAAATTTTCAAATTTTTTTTAGTACATTTTTTCAAAGAACTTGAGTTTTTAGAACTTGAGTTTCAAGGTAAATTCGAGTTTTAAAAAAGGTGGTACATCCTTACATATTTCCAAAACAGTGGTATATTACTAATTTTTTCGAAAAACAATGGTAGTGGGCCATTTTTGCCACTGTTTCACAGTAAAAAAACCTAGGGGATTTAAACTAAACGATTCTCAAGGCAACAAATTAACTAGAATAGAATTGAAATTTATACAATAGACTTAACCTTAAATCTACTGTTACCTCATTTAGTATTTATTGGCGTGACTGCATGTAGCTAGCTTCGAGATCCACATAATTTTCTTTTTTAGATTGTTGCACCTGAACTTTCTTGTTTGTGACTCAAATGGTTGAGAGAATTTATCAAATCTACCCGAGTCTCGATTGGTCGAGACATGCAGTTCAACCATTCGAGTTAAGTGATTCTGGACTTGTTAAGCAGCCGTTGAAATGTAGCACAACATTTTCTACTTGTTCTTCTACTGTTTTGAACCTGATTTGTCTGGATCAAATATAATCCGATGTAGATCTATCTAGACAAACTAAGTTCTAAACTGTTGCATATTTGTTCATGGTTTCCAATCTAAAAATATGGAATTTTCGGTATCAATCTACTTGTGCCATGAATACAGTTTTGGTTAAAAGATTCCATAACTCAATAGGTTGTAGTAATTTATTTTACGAAACAGAATCTTAGAAGTAGAGCGTGGATTTTATTTATTTATTTCATTTTTGCTTCAATTACGTAGTTTATCAGTGAATTCTTGAGATCCATGATGTCAAAAGTTCAATCATCCAGAAGCATTACGACGTAAAGTCTTCTTTGTTCTTTTCAGATAAACGTATAGAGGAGATTATTAGTACATGTTTCCTTTGAAGACCCTTCATAAATCTCATCAAGTAGTTAACATACAAATGGCTGGTCCCCAATCTCTCAAGAAAAACTCTGCTTCAGGGCCACTGAATAAATAATTTGACTAATAGAGGATTGGAGGATGGGCAACACATCTCCATGCTTACGACACGGCTAAATGCCACCCAAAATATTATATTTTAATTTAATGGGGAACTCTAATAAGAAAAGTCTGATAAAACTCTGCATCTTCGTCTTAGTAATATCATATCAAGCATTTTTCACTGTGATCGTTGAAACTTTTATAAGATCATGTAGTTTCTGTAGCTTTTGAGATTTGATACCTTTCGTATTAATAAATAGTTTATGTTAGCATCAATACCTATATATATAAGCAAAGTAGTCTTAAAAAGTTTAGTTTAACCAATTAAACAATGCCCCGACATTCTAAATATGCTACTTACATAAGCATAAATTACTATTTGTGGGATATAGGTGACTCATCCAGGTAGTCTCCTTTTGCAAATATAGATATACATCACCCAAATTGGAATCTAGCTAGAAGGTAGAACCTTCTTTATTTTATGTTTATTTAATGAAAAAATTTGTGTATTGATCATAGTTAATGTTCCTTAAATCCCCTTTTAAGATTTAGCTACGTGGCTATTTAATTAAAAAATACATTTTTATCCATGTGAAAAAATCCACATAACATAATCTTAAAAAAAGATCCTAAAGAATAACATCTAAGCACAAGACCTAAGTCTTTTTTTATTTAATAGGACTCACAGTAATCAATAAACTCAAAGTCATGCAATTAAGGCTTATGTATATCAACAAATGGTACACAACAATTGGAGCAAGAGCCGTTTTCGACTATTTATCAACAACCCATTAGCATTTTTTTTAAAAAAAAATTTTAAAATCTAACCCTTAACAACATAGCTATTAGCTAGTGTTGAGTTACGGAATTAAAATTTCAAAAATATTGGCATTGAAGACTTGTGTAGTACTGTCCCTAGGATTTAGAAGACGCACTTGTATCATTCTAATTGGCTATAAGAAATAAAATAATAAAACCGAGCTGGTTAGCACCATGGCTATAGTAAGTTAGTAACACATGGGTTCATGTTAGAGGGTGAAGGGTCATTGTCGATATAAAGAATTCAGGCAAAAATATTCGATTCAAGATTTTGTCCTAGTGAGATCAACAATGTAATATATAAAAATGTAAATGTGACTTATCAAGGATGCAATATAAGGTAATCCTATTGTGCATATTGTGTCATACAATTTGAAAACAAGGTACGTAGGAAGTGAAGCTGAATTTTGATGGCAACAATGATAGGTTGGGGAATGCAAGAACAAGGGTGGAGGAAGGGGCCTTGGACTCCTGAAGAGGATAAATTACTTAGTGAATATGTAAGCTTACATGGGGAGGGAAGATGGAGCTCTGTGGGTAGATCTGCAGGTATTAATATATACTACTATTGCTATGTTTGGGGATAGGAGAATAGTAACAAAATAAAAATAAAAACCCTTTGAATTCTTTGAGCTTCTCTAGCTGATCAAGTAATTCACAATTAAATACCTCTTTTCCAAAAATTTGGTTTTGGCTATATATGCTTCTTTTTGGGGGGCTTGAAGAGGAGCTTTGAGTCCTTTGTTAGACATGCTTACAGGCTTTTATATACTTTATCTCAACAATAAGGTTAATTTACCTTTTTTTTTTTTTTAATAATTTAAATTTCAGGTCTCAATAGGAGTGGGAAGAGTTGCAGGCTTAGGTGGGTGAATTATCTCAGGCCTGGTCTCAAGAGAGGCCAGTTAACTCCTCAGGAGGAAGGCATCATTATTGAACTACATGCTATCTGGGGCAACAAGTAATGCACCTCTCTCTCTCTCAGTTATATTATGAATACTACAAATTTTACTGTATAAGTTATAAACTAATATATCACTAATCACAAAAAACAAAAAAAAATATAATTATTTATGATGCTATTGAAGTCCTTCAGTCACTTCTATTACTACATCACTTTATAAACTTTTTAAGCTCCGTTTAGATTGGCGTTTGCGTCTTGCGTTTCCATGTTTTTGCCCTTTTTTTTTCAGTGCCTTTTGTACTGTTCATGGGACATAAACAATGCATTAAGACAAGTGAACAATATTCTTTTATGTAAACAGTAACCTATAAATTATTTTTTAATTGCTTTTAGCAATAAATTTTCAATTTTCAGCAAAATAAATGGTATCCAAACACACACTTATAGTAAATTTAGCATGCTTCTAAATTAATTCTATGCCAACATAGGTGGTCAACCATTGCTAGATACTTGCCTGGGAGAACAGACAATGAGATAAAAAACTACTGGAGAACCCATTTCAAGAAGAAAGAAAAATCCTCTCAGAAGCAAGAAAAGCGCAAACAGCAAATTCTAAAACAAAAACAACAACAGCAGCAGCTACAGATACAACTAAAGCAACAGCAACAAGTGCAGCAACCTCAAGAACATGACATAAAAACCGTCTTTTCTCAAGCAGAGACAAGCACTGAGGAAATGAGTGAGACTCATGGAATTAGGCAACAGATGGTTCCGAAGAACCCAAATTCGGAGGACCAGTGCATGCCTAAGATGTATCAAGATTTTGCATCCTGGTTCGACACAATCGGAGATGATGGGCTACCAAGTGGCCTGTGGAACTTCGCTGATGATTACACAGTGGCATGGATGAGACAAGTCTGTGCAACAAATTAACTAGCCATCCATGCAGAATCAATCTAAGAAAATTATTTTTTTCTTGTGGAAGGGATTCCAATAGTTTCCGAAGTGGAGGCTATTAAACAGGCCAAAGGCTGGTTAAACATATGATATATAAAGTCTCTCTCTGTGGCAATATGTATCTAGCATTATTCTAGCCTATTCCTTCTGGGCTCCTTTTCATCTCTCTCTCTCTCTCTCTCTCTCTCTCTCATATGTACACTGCTCTCCAAATTTTGTCTTATAGGACTTCAGTGGAGAATGAGGAATTCTAAACCCTATAGATTCTAATTCCTTCATTTTTATTTATTTATGAAAGATTCTAATTCCTACATACCTCCAAGCAAAGAGGAAATATTATGTTGAATCCACAGATTAATATATAGAAGTAAGTGGCACAAACAGGCATAAGTCCTATTTCTTAGTTTATGCATAATGGTCTGTGTCTTCAAATAAGCGAGAAATTAGCTCACGTATATCACAGTCTCCTAGATGTATGCCATGTGACTGCAAATACGTGTGTTATAACTTTGCTCAATTTGATATGGTTAACATGTGTTGACAGAAAAGAAAATAGAGAAGAAAGAATAGAGGTTATTTACTATGAAAAAAGCTATATATATATAATTACATTATTTTTGTATATTTTTCATGCTTGCAAAATTTCAAGATGATAACAAATTAATAGTCATGACATTAATCAATTGTTAAAATTCAAAATTTTGTAGTTTAAAATAATGCATAAAAGATGAGTTTATGGATTAAATGATAAATAGTATCCGATTGATATGAAAATTGGCCTGCATATTAAGAACATATAGAACATATAATTCAATAGTTGGATTTTCAAAATATTAATTTAATAAAAGTTATTGAGTGGTGTAACATTGCTTAGAGTTACACCAGGTGTAACTTGAACCCAACTCTCTCTCTCTCTCTCTCTCTATATATAGTATTTGGAAAAATAGTGGGAATAGCTTGTTTGCTTAACAAAATAATATAATAAGCATTTTCGAGAGTCTAGCTCAAGATGTTCATATTTACTCAATTAGATTGAAACTGTGGTTAATTGGGATATGCCAACTAATGTAAGTGAAGTTAGGAGTTTCTTGGGTCTTGCAAGTTATTATAGAAGGTCAACTAGTAGAAGAATTTTCCCGCATTACAGCTCCTTTGACATAGCTAACTCAGAAAAAATGCTACATTTGAGTGGAAGAAAGAGCATGAGCGAAGCTTTTGAGAGCTAAAGCAACGATTAGTCGCAGCTCCAATGTTAACTATCCCTTCGGGTGTTGGGGGTTTTTGTCATGTATAGTCACACTTCTCTCTAGGGACTCAACATGATAACATTGTAACTTTTATGCCTCTTGCCAATTGAAGAATTATGAATAAATTACTTCATTTATGACTTGGAGTTGGTTGCAGTTGTGTTTGTATTAAAAATTTGGAAGCATGAGAGATGCGAGATATTTTTCACAGATCATAAGAATTTAAAGTATCTACTTACCCAAAATGAGTTAAAGTATCTACTTACCCAAAAAGGGTTAAAATGAGGCAACAAAGATGTGTCAAATTGACTAAAGACTATGACTACTCTATTAACTATCATCTTGGTAAGGCTAATATATGTTTGTATGATGCACTTAGTAGAGAGTCTTCAAGATTTTCAGCTGCTTTGCTAACCATTCAAAGACAAATAATTATTGATTTAGAAAGAATGGAGATCGAAGTTGTGATAGTCCAGTACTTTAGGGCTTGCTTGGCTAGTTTGAGCAAACAACTAACTTGGGTTGAGAAAATTAAATTATCGTATATTGACAATTCACATTTGATGAAAATTATAGATGAGGCGCTTAAAGGAAAGAAACCTGAGTTTACTCTCAGGTTGAGAAAATTAAATTGTCGCATATTAACGATTCACATTTGATGAAAATGTGGATGAGGTGCTTAAAGGAAAGAAACCTAAGTTCAGTATCTCTGATGACGGTATTTTGAGATAGGAGGAAGAATAGGGGAAGCTTCAGAGACTATAGAGAGATCAATGTTCCCAAATTAAACCCCACATGTGGAGAAGGCATTTAGTTATGACTTATGAGGTTAAGGTTATAGCAACGATAACCTTTTTGGGTAATTCCATAACTAAGGAAGCAACGTAATCAAGATGGAGGCTTAAGTTTGGAATGTTCATATGGAGCAAACTAGGTTGACAACATAGGAACAACCAAAGACACATATTGAAGAGTAGTGAGGGAGTTTAGCATAGAGAAGTTCAAACAGTATTTTGTTATAAACAAAAAAGTGAAGAAAACAGAATTAATAATACGAACAATAATAAGGGCAACCTCACCCCAAAACGTTCTGATTGAATATTTGAATAAATTATTAAAATTGATAGTTAAGTCTAGGGTCTAAACAACGTTTTTCAATTACAATCTCTTGAGTTGCAATCAACGCAAATATTATAACCTAATAAGTGCTATGTGGCCCTATTGTTAAGCTCCATCTGCTTTTTAGCACCATTAAATCAAGCATTTCTTTGATTTTGTAACTTTATTACAAGATTTGAACTCTCATATGATCATATAGTATCATTTGCTAATTAACTTTATTGATATTAATGGAATGTTCTAGTTACCATCGGCACCTATAAATAGGAATAATCATGCGCACAAAGTATTGTTTTATTCAGTTAAAGAAAGCCCTAACTTTCTAAATCTATATGCTGCTTACATACAGTCCAAAGACCATACCTAAACTAGCTGACTCTTCGTCACATTCTTCGAATATAAACACAACCACATTACCATAACAGGCGTACTAGAACCATCATTATGATAATAATTTAGACAATAAAAAATCACTAACCCACGCAATTGAAAAATATTTGTTATATATAGCATCAACAAATGGTACACACTTATTGGAGCAAAGGACTTTTAGAGGAAACACACCAACTTGCTTTCTTGGGTGAACCAAGAGTATATACTTCTTGAGTCCTATGACTGACGATGTTTCCTGAGTTGTGTTACACACTTGGTGAATCAAACTTATTTGCACTGACGAAATACAGTACCATGCCTCGCTGTGATCTAGAAGACCCACTCTAATTGGCCACAAAGATATGAGACAACGAGCACCATGTATATTTGTAACACTTGGACTCAAACTAGAGGCTACATGGTCGATTTTGTTAAAAGGGAACATGGAGAATATTAAGTTCTATTCATAGATCTTGGCGGTTGTAAGATCATCAATTTATTAATTGAAAACATTGGAGTAACTTTTGAAGACTATATATAAGCTAAGCCATTTGAGCAATATTTTCCATACAGTTCGGAGACAACAATACTTATTAGCAAACAAATTTAAAGTGAAATATTAGCTTCAAATATGGGTTGGGGAATTCCAAAACAAGGGTGGACGAAAGGTTCATGGACTCCTGAGGAGGATAGGTTGCTTAGTGAATATGTCAAGTTGCATGGGGAGGGAAGATGGAACTCTGTGTCCAAGAGTACAGGTAAATCAATATTGCTTTTGTCAAGTAAAAGGAGACAAAATCAGAGAGAAGTAGAGGGAAATTTCTATCAAATTTTAAATGATGTGCAACATTATATACTATTTGATCAAATAAATAAGTCTTAACTGTAAAATAAATTCTCTGTATTTTACACTCTATTTCAAGTGAAATTGAGAGAATCTACTCAATAGTACTTACTGTTGCTATTGAATCCAATGAGCTTCTAGTTAATTAAATTTGTGCCTAAATTCTCATTTTTGGCTGTCTCATATTGAGAGAGAGAAACTTAAAAGAGCCGTTTATGTTTTTACAGTATCTTATTTGTGTACCCTTTTGTTTAATTGATTTGTTGTCTTACCAGGTTTGAATAGGAGTGGCAAGAGCTGCAGGCTAAGGTGGGTGAATTATCTTAGGCCTGGGCTCAAGAAAGGCCTATTAACACCTCTTGAGGAAGGCATTGTAGTTGAAATGCATGCTCTCTGGGGTAACAGGTAATGGCTCTCTCTCTCTCTCTCTCTCTCTCTCTCTCAATATATTATACATCACTGTTTATTAATTCTATATATGCAAACATATATAGGTGGTCAACCATTGCTAGATACTTGCCTGGAAGAACAGACAATGAGATCAAAAACTACTGGAGAACCCATTTCAAGAAGAAAGGCAAATCCTCTAAGAAGCAAGATATGGAAAAAGCACAAACTCTAAAACAAAAGCAACCACCAAAGAAACAGGAGCAGGAACCGCATGAAGATAGCATAAAAAGGGAAACAATATCTAATGAAGACACAAGTGGTGATCAGATGAGTAGTGAAGTACGGGAAAAACAGGAGAAGTTTGTCATACAAGAGTACCCCACTTTGGAGGACCAATGCTTTTCCGTGATGTCTCAAGATGTTGCATTATGGTTAGATACAATTAGAGAGGATGACTTCTGTTTTAGCCTGTGGAACTTTGATGATCCAAAGGGCAACATGGGTCATGATCATCAACCTACTGTTTTTTCTTGTGGGGTTGATTCAAATAGCTTCTACAATAATGGAGATTTCATTTTTTAAAAAGGCTAGCTGATGAACCACATGACGATGGTCGTAGGTAGTAAATTATTAGTCGCATTGTTTTTGTGATAAAAAACAGTACTAGTTCTTTTTATTCATCCAAAAACTATATATATAATGATGAGTCTAATCGGTTCTGTGCATGTAACTCTTTTTTGATTGGCAATAATATATAGAATGATTGCGAATTTACAAAAGATCTCTCTTCTTTTGTAACTTTTTGCATTTGCATTAAGTTTGCTTTTTTGTTGAGTGCTCTAGTTTTGGATGTTTGTCTCTCGTAATATAAGATCTCTAATGAGCCTTCATTTCCCATTAACTCATGTCTCTTATTCAATTCAAATTTGGAGGCTAGGAGAAAATGAAGAATGCTGCTTACTTTTCCCACATAAAGAAGTCCCTCATGCGTGTGCAAGTCGCGTGCAAGTCGCGTGCAAGAAGGCGGAGAGATATTCCGCAAGCTGAATGGTGAGAGTAATAAGAAAGAAAAAGAGTAGAAAAATATATACAAAAAGAAAATAATACCATTAAATATTACAAATTTAAAGATATATCTAATGACAAATCATTTAAAATTTTCTGTAATATAATACTTTATATATAGTTAGATCTTACCCCAAAAAAAAAAAAAAATCTTAAATGTAAAATAAATTCTCCTCATTTCTAGTGAAATTAATGGAGAGAATCTTAAGGGAGTCTGTGTTTTATGCAAAACTGCAATAATTTTTTTTTTTAATTGTTAAAATTTTAGATCCCCGTAAAACTAGATTGTTTAACCTAATTAATTAGCCAAGTGATTACTTAGGTAAATTATTCAAATCTAGGTTAAAACAAACCAATCGCAAATATTAAAGCAGCGGAAAATAAAGAACACAACGATATGATAATCCAGGAAAACTAAACCGGTAAAAAACTTGGAGAGGATTTAACCTAATTATTCTCAAGGTAAAACAGATCCACTATAAAAGAATTGAAATTTTACAATAGCAACTTAGACCACTAACATCCTATTACTACCTTGAGTAGAAAACTTTCTGTAGGGACATTGGGCCCAGTAATTTATGAAGGATGACCTAAGAATATCTCTTGGGCTAAAAGCCCAATCCGAGGACATCAAGTGATCTAAGGGTGTGTGAATGTACCTCATAAAGAAAATACTAGGTAAAGATGTGATAACGTATGAATAATTATGTCCGAGGAAGACTTTGTCATCGGATAATAAAGCCGAGGTAATAGAAAGGAAGGTTTAATATCCCTAGGCTATGTTATAGAAATTCCTATGGTTTCGGGAAGACACGGTACACGTGGAGGGTAATAGAAAGGGCGGTGGAATATCTAAGATAAAACTGTTACCACCGCCCCAACATTAAAGACTCTGCAATTGATATACTGGCTGCATTGATGGAGAAATGGGACCTAAGCATGAGGTTTGAAACTTGGCCCCTGACGCCAGAAGACTTCAGGGAAATTTGATGGGATAAGTATCTAAACCAGCGTTATAACCATGAGGTGGAAGATGAGAAGGAGAGGAAGAGGAAGTATAAATAAGAGAAATGACCTTCGAAAGAAGGGCAAGCTTTTTTTGGAAAAAAAAGAAAGAATAGTGTATGATAAATCTGACAATCCACATTTGTAATCTATCTTGAGAAGCAATAGTATAAACTATCCTCGAATTGTGTCCGATGAGGAATTTTCATTCATATTCTTATAGATAACTCCTTATTTGGGCCATTGGGCCCAAAGCCCGTTTTTCTTTGTTGTTTAAACCATCTTTGAAATCTAGATTTCAAGCATACTCTCTACAAATTTATTGTAAAAAGGTTTTTCAAGCCCTTTCCCTATTGATTGTGGGTCGGGAGTTCGAATTGTGTCATTACAATTGGCGCCATATGTGAGAATTTAGTCTTTGAAGAGGTTTAAACGTCATGGTGGGCTCAAGACCACAACACCATACAGAGTCTGTGGGCTCCCAACATGAGAATCACTCCTTGCATTTTGAGCACGAAGAGAACCGGGAAGGTAGTGTGCATACTACGCACACTACCAGAAGTAGGAGTCATTCACAAGGGGGAAGCAGAGTTCCTCACGAGGAAAATACCAAAGCCATGCAGAAAGAAATTGACAGCCTAAAAAGGAAATTGCGTCACGAAAGGCGAAGGCGAACTCCTTCTGTCTCCGATCCCTCTTCGGAGGGTTCCGAGGATGACAATTACAGGCAGAGATCCAGAACTCCCCTAGACGAATCTTTCTCTTACGAGGAAGACAACCTACATGGGCGGTAGGGTAAAAACTATTCCTCTAGGGGCTTGGGAAATGATGCAATGGGTAGGGCGTTGCACCAAATCTCCAAGTCACCCTTCACACGCAAGTTGGAAGAAGGGAGGCTACCTCAGCGCTTCACACAACCGGCCTTCACTATTTACAATGGCCGAACGGATCCTGTGGAGCATGTGAGCCATTTCAGCCAAAGGATGGCAGTACATTCCAAGAATGAGACTTTGATATGCAAGATTTTTCCCTCTAGCTTGGGACCCGTGGCCATGAGATGGTTTGATGGCTTGAGGGCATGCTCTATCAATTCTTTCAAGGAACTTACTAGGGCATTTGGCTCTCGTTTCATCACATGTAGTAGAGTTCCTTAGCCTTTAGATTCATTATTATTCATGGCCATGAGGGAAGGAGAAACCCTGAGAACGTATTCAGACAGGTATTGGGAGATGTTCAATGAAATTGACGTGGACTTTGATGATGTGGCGATAAGGACCTTCAAGGTCGGCCTACCTACGGAGCATGACTTGAGGAAATCTTTGATGAAAAAGCCTGTCAGGAGCGTGCGTCAGCTTATGGATCGCATCGATGAGTACAAAATGGTTGAGAAAGATCAGCAGCAAGGAAAGAGTAAGGCGAAAGTTATCCCTCAGGAGAGGAGGGATTTCAGGTCGGACAGATACAACAACAACATGCCTGCAAGAGATTTTTCCAAACAAGCTGGTCCTACCGCCCCACAAGTGGTCAACACCGTTTTCAAGGAACTAGTGCAACGGCTGTTGGAGAAAATCAGGCATGAGTCATACTTCAAGTGGCCCAATAAGATGGCGGGGGACCCTTTGAGACGCAACCAAAATCTCCATTGCCATTATCACCAGGAGAGGGGTCATACCACTGAGGATTGTCGGACTCTGTGGAATCATTTGGAGCAATTGGTTAAAGAGGGAAAGTTAAAGCAATTCCTGTATCAGCTTAATAGGCAAGGAAACCACTCAGGGGCGGCAAACCACAATGGCCCTTCATCAAGGCCTCCTCTAGGTACAATCAATGTTATTTTCGTGGCACTTGGAAGGACTGGCTCAACTCCTTTTAGGGTGATGTCTGTGGCTCGGACCTTGGCCGAGGAATCAAGGGATCAGCCGAAGAGGATTAAAGCGAATGTCCTACCAGTTTTGGGTTTCTCGGAAGAGGAAAAAATCGGGACTATCCAACCACATGATGATGCCTTAGTTGTTACCCTAAGAATAGGGAATTACGATGTGAAGAGGGTGATGGTCGATCAAGGCAGTGGCGCCTGTTTAAAGGGTTAAATTTAAAGATTGAGGATCTTATGGCTTATGACTCACCTTGATAGGTTTTAAGGGAAAGGCTGTCGTACCAAAGGGGCAAATTAGGATGCCTGTACAATCAGGCCCAGAAGTGGTAAACGTAGATTTCATCGTGGTGAACGCCTATTCTCCCTGTACAGCTATTGTGGCAAGACCTTGGTTGCATGCTTTGGGTGCCGTTTCCTCAACCTTGCATGTCAAGGTTAAATTTCCTTCTGGAGATCAAGTGGTGGAGCTACTTGGGAGTCAGTCTGTGGCTCGATAGTGTGTCATGGCTGCAATTCTGTGTCAACCTAAACCGGAGTCCTCGGCCTCGGCTAACGGAAAGTCGTAGCAATCAAAGTCTCTAGCCACAACCAAGGTAGATGAACCTGCATGTGAAGAATTGGAAAGGGTTCTCATAGACGATGACCTTGAAAAGTTCTTTCAGGTAGGGGTTCAATTGCCACAGGAGGAGAAGACAAAGCTGATTTTGTTTTTAAAGAGAAACATGGATGTATTTGTATGGAATGCTTACGAAGCCCCTGGGGTTGATCCGAGTTTTATTTGTCATCATTTAAATGTCAATCCAGCTGTGGTACCAAGGAGGCAACCACTTCGACGATCCTCCAAAAAGCATTCTGAGGCTGTTAAGGAGGAAGTGCTCAAACTTAAAAAGGCGGGTGCTATCAAAGAAATTTTTTATCCTGAATGGTTAGCTCATACGGTGGTGGTAAAGAAGAAGAATGGGAAGTTGAGAGTTTGTGTGGATTTCACAGATTTAAACAAGGCTTGTCCGAAGGATTCTTTCCCAATGCCTTGGATTGATCAGTTGGTGGATGCTACTGTTGGGCATCCTCGGATGAGTTTTCTTGATGTTTTTCAAGGTTATCACCAAATACCTTTAGCTGTGGAGAACCAGGAAAAGACTGCATTTGTCACTCCTAAAGGAAATTATCATTATAAGGTGATGCCCTTTGGTTTGAAGAATGCGAGAGCTACCTATCAAAGGATGATGACTAGGATGTTTAAGCCACAGTTGGGAAAAACTATCGAGGTATATGTGGATGACATGGTGGTAAAGAGTAAAGCGGTTTCTACGCATTTGGAAGATCTGAGCAACACTTTTCAAACGCTGAGAAAGTATAAATTGCGACTCAATGCCTCTAAATGTTCTTTTGGTGTGGGGTCGGGCAAGTTTCTAGGCTATATGGTAACTCACTGGGGAATTAAGGTCAATCCTGCTCAGGTCAAGGCCATTAGCAACTTACACCCACCTCGGAATCCTAAAGAGGTTCAGAGACTAACAGGAATTACTGCTGCCCTCAACCAATTTATTTCTCGGTCCGCGGACAGATGCAGGCCTTTCTTTCAATTGTTAAATAAATGGAAGGGTTTTGAATGGACCAAGGAGTGTGCGGTGGCTTTTCAACAGCTTAAAGAATATCTCTCACAATCACCCGTTATGTCTCGACCAGAAATTGATGAAGTTCTGTTCGCATATCTTGCAGTAGCTAATCATGCAGTTAGTTTGGTTCTTATACGAGATGGTGATAATGTACAGAGGCCAGTTTATTACGTAAGAAAGTCTCTGCATGAAGCCGAGGTGAATTATTTACCACTGGAGAAAGCAATCTTGGCGGTGGTGCATGCTACACGAAGACTTCCCTATTACTTCCAGTCTCATACAGTTGTTGTCCTAACACAACTCCCTCTTAAGTCTATACTTCGGAGTGCGGATTATACGGAAAGAATTTCCAAATGGGGAACTGTCCTAGGGGCTTTCGATATCAAGTATATGCCTTGCACCTCTATAAAGGGGCAAGTCATTGCGGATCTTGTGGCGGAGTTTGCTGAGCCCTCATTAGAAGAGTATATTAAAGGATCAGGCATGGATAAAAAATCAGTAGGCATGATTTCGTACAAAGAGCCTCCGTTGTGGAAAGTATATGTTGATGGAGCGCAAATCAAAAAGGATCTAGTGTGAGGCTAGTTTTGGTATCCCCTGAGGGAATTACTTTTGAGAAATCTTTGAGATTGGGGTTCTCGGTCACTAACAATGAAGCAGAATATGAAGCCGTCCTCGCTAGAATGAACATGGTTTATAAGATGGGAGGGAAGATAGTACAAATGTTCTCGGATTCACTATTGGTGGTAGGCCAAGTCGAAGGGAAGCTAGAGGCAAGAGATTCAAGAATGCAAGGATACCTAACCCAGGTTAGGTATATGCAATCCAAATTTGAGTCCTTTTCTTTATTACATGTGTCTAGGTGTGGGAATACTCATGCTGACTCCTTGGCCACACTCGCAACATCCTCGGCGCAAAGCCTACCTCGGGTCATCATTGTTGAAGATCTGTGGAAACCCACTGGGACGAGTAATAACGCCACTCGAATTCTTCAAAATAGGACAGGGCCTAGTTGGATGGATCCAATTGTGACATTTCTCAAAGATGATATTTTGCCTAAAGAAAAGTCCGAAGCAGATAAGATTCGTAGGAAAGCACCTCGGTTCTAGCTGTCCGAGGATCAGAAATTATACAAGCGCTCTTTTTTGGGACCATATTTGTTATGTATGCACCCAGAAGCAACAGAGTTACTTTTGGAAGAGTTGCATGAAGGGATTTGCGGAAGCCACACTGGAGGGAGGTCTTTAGCTCATAGAGCCCTTACTCAAAGCTATTGATGACCCAATATGCAGAGAGAAGCACATGATTATGCGAAGAAGTGTGACCAATTTCAAAGATTCGCTCCTAACATACATCAACCAGGAGGTGTTCTTAATCCTCTGTCTAGCCCTTGGCCTTTTGCTCAATGGGGCTTGGACATTGTTGGACCTTTCCCAAAAGCAGCAGGGAATAGGCGGTGGCTCCTTATCGGAACGGATTATTTCACCAAATGGGTTGAAACTGAGCCATTATCAAATATCAAAGACATGGAAGCAAAAAATTTTGTATGGAAGAACATTGTCACCAGGTTTGGAATCCCTCATACTCTCATTTCAGATAATGGTCTACAATTTGATAGTAAGGCCTTTAGAAAATACTATTATGATCTAGGTATCACGAATAGATATTCCACTCCAGTTTACCCTCAAGGGAATGGGCAAGCCGAGGCCGTCAATAAAGTGATAGTTAATGGGCTCAAGAAAAGGTTGGGTGATGTTAAGGGAAGATGGGTGGAAGAACTGCCACATGTCTTGTGGACATATCGAACTACACCACGAAGGTCCACAGGAGAAACACCATTCTCCATGACTTATGGAGCTGATGCAGTAATACCTCTAGAAACTGGGTTCCCAACACTAAGGAAGAACTCCTTCACTCCAGGCAGCAACAATAATCTATTGGAGAGAAGTCTAGACTAGTTGAAGAATGACGAGAGAACGCCATGGTTCAACTAGCTTATTATCAACACAAACTCAAGCAGATGTATGATTCTCATGTAAAATTACGGCCTCTTGCACCTGGGGACTTGGTACTGAGGAAAATTTTGGGTACAACAAAGAACCCAGCATGGGGAAAACTGGGGCCCAACTGGGAAGGACCTTATCGTATTACCTCGGTCGCAGGCATAGGGACTTATAATCTTGATAATCTAGATGAATATGTTGTACAACGTCCTTGGAATGTAAATAACCTACGAAAGTACTATTATTAAATGTAAGACACTTCGGTCATTTTTATTGACACTATATTGCATTCATTATCTTCGTTTGTCTAAGTATCAAACTGAAGCTTGGTATGCCTGGATCCTCGGATCACATACCTTGTCCAAATTGATATTTTTTTATTAAGTGTTAAACAGAACCTTAATTATGTCTGGCCCTCGGATCATCTACTTTGGGGAAATTAACATTTCAATTCTTTTCACTAAGCATCAAACTGAAGCTTGGTATGCCTGGATCCTCGGACCACATACCTCGTCTAAATTGATATTTTTTATCAAGTGTTAAACAGATCCTTAGTTATGTCTGGTCATCGGATCATCTACTTTGGAGAAATTAACATTTCAATTATTTTCACTAAGTATCAAATTGAAGCTTGGTATGCCTGGATCCTCAGACCACATACCTCGTCCAAATTGATATTTTTTATCAAGTGTTAAACAGAACCTTAGTTATGTCTGATACTCGGATTATCTACTTTGGAGAAATTAACATTTCAATTCTTTTCACTAAGTATCAAACTGAAGCTTGGTATGCCTGGATCCTCGGACCACGTACCTCGTCTAAATTGATATTTTTTATCAAGTGTTAGACAGAACCTTAGTTATGTCTGATCCTCGGATCATCTACTTTGGGAAAATTAACATTCCAATTCTTTTCACTAAGTATCAAACTGAAGCTTGGTATGCCTGGATCCTCGGACCACGTACCTCATCTAAATTGATATTTTTTATCAAGTGTTAGACGGAACCTTAGTTATGTCTAGTCCTCGGATCATCTACTTTGGGAAAATTAACATTTCAATTCTTTTCACCATCTAGATCATTGGACCATATGCCTTATCTAAATGGATATCTCACTAAGTGTTGAACAGAGCCTAATAAACGTTTTGGTCCTTAGACGTGCCCCATCTAAATGAAATTCAACTACGTATATCTTAAAGTCTCCCTGAGATAGTGATAAATAGATAGAAATCCATGAGCATCACTTAATGCATTTACAGACATGTTGAACATGTTTATTGCCTAAATTCAGTCCAGGTTACTGCTTTGGCTTTAGTAAACTAATAAGGGTAAAAAGGATTACTGTTCTAAATATAGCAAAACAAGTATGAAGTAGTATGATCAAGGCAAAACAAAAGCAAAAACACCAAACAAAGGAGGTAGAACTTATGTTTTCATTAAATTCAAAATTCTTTGGAATTACAAAAGTACTTGCGAATTATCAGAATTACACTAGGTAGAAATAAAGGAAAGGCTAAAGACGAGAGGAGAACAATCACTGCTTCAACTTTATCTTCAAAGGGCCTTTAGGGTCTTGAGGAAGTTGAGGCTGCACCGAAGACTCAACAGCTATTTCCTTGCCTTTTGGATCATCCTTCAAGGTTGTTGGATTTGCTTGATCACCCTGCTTGTCCTTGGAAGAGTCTTTGGGGTCACTTGAGGGCTGTGTGTCCTCTAGTGCCTTTCCTTCTATTGGATCAGCTTGCTTTGGGAGTTGACCTTCAACAAAGGTAGAGTCTTCAGCCAGCTCACCTTCCTTATCCTCAGATAGTGGTAGGTCAGCATCATCATCGACTTGAGGAAGGTCAGAGGCTCGAATGGCTGGAGGGTAGTAGACACTCTCTGCTTTCCAAAGAGTAGAAGAAGCCTTAACCCCAGCTCGGGGAAGTGCCTCGTTCCACACTTGGAGGCAGTAATGCCTGCATACCTCAGGGACCTGAGCCTTGAAGGTTTCTATGATCTCCTTCACGCCGACCTCATAACATTCTTGTTCAGCTTGGTCTTTTGCATTCTCAGTCTCTTCTCTTGCCTTCTCAGCCTCTTCTTTTTCTTGAAGGGTCTTCTCTTTGCTCTTGATGGCCTTCTCTTTTACCCTCTCAGACTCCTTCAAATCTTTTTTAAGGTCCTCAACTAGCTTTCTCGTTGCAGCGAGGTTCTCATCAGTTTGCCTAAGCAGTAGTCGTTGGTCCTCGGTTTGTTTCGCAGTTGTTTTAAGAGCAGCATCCAAGCTGGACTTCTCACTCTCTGCCTTAACCAGTTTATCTAAGACTTCTTGTAGTTTTTTCTTTTGTAGGTCCGAGATCCTTTAGGCGTTTTCGCGTCTTGATTCTTCGGCCTTCAAAGATTTATACGAGCTAATGGCGATCTCTTCTGCCCTATGAGCAGACTGAACAGCCTATGAATGAAAGACAACAATACAAAAAAGACAAAGTTATAAGTTTTATAAGAATAACAGGAATAGAAATGGACAAGGTTTAGAAGAGATGCTTACCATGGCAAGTTCCTTCTTCAGAATCATAAAGACATTTTGGTCTCTCTTTTTTCTGAGCTCACCTATATCCTCGGGTAACAGCAAAACTTGCTCCAATGCGTTTGCTACGCAAGCAACTGTTCCCTCATTGGAGTTCCTAATGGATGTGTCAACAGTGACTGCGTGGTCATCCATAGTCATATCAGGGAGCCAGAGTGGAGCGTGTACGGCCACGTGAGATTCGGTCCGTCTATTTGACCTCGTCTGCACAGTGCAGGCCTGTTTTCCTCCTTTTTCGATCTCAGGCTCCTTAGGAAGAGAGCCCTTTCCTACCTCCATCACTTCTTTCCCTTTTTGCTGGTCCCGTTTTCTTTTGTGGTTAGCCGGGTTGATATGCTGAGATTGGGAAGAAGGGGGAGGAAGAGGGAGCCTTGATTCAGGGCCTTTTTCAGCACCTTTATCTTGGACCCTATTGCAAGGTTCCTTAGGAAGCTCTTGAGGCCCTGCTTGAGCCTTCAGTACATCTTTTAGACTTGGCTTGGCCTTGCGTTGGATACCCATGGGATCAGACTATTGGATGATGTCTTATGAGACTTGAGAGGATGTGCCGAGGGTAGAAACTTGGTCTTCGGGGGGGTGAGGTTGATTAAAAACATCGAACTCATCCTCGGAATCGGATACTTCAACAATCTCTTCTTCTTCCTTTATGCTGGGTTGGGAAGAGGTTGCTTCACCAAGTATGTGTTGTGTTGAAAGAGGGATTAGGGGAATCCCTATCGAAACGGGTTGTGGGGGTTGTACGGGTTGGGTAACCAGGGTACCCTGAGGAATAGGAGCCCCCTTGGGTAGCAAAAAACCTTCAACGGCAACACTGATCCGGGGAAGATGTGGGTCCTTGGCTTTGATCACACACTTCGGTGCCTGAAAAGCTTTGGAAATGGGATCGTAGCCGAGGATTAAATGAGCCGCTCGGAGTTGGCCGTTTGTATGCACGAAAACTTCGGCTTGTAAAATTCTGTCCAATCTCCCAAAATCGACAAGGAAAGGGTGACGATTCGCTGCGTGTGGATCTGCAGAATTGTCCAAAAGAAAGAAAAACAAGGTAAGAATAGATAAAAAGATAAAAGGAATGGTTTTTAAGGGTTTTAGATAGATCTAAAACTTCACGTGAGGTCCCCTCCCTTGTCGGACAGGGTAAGCTGTCGTGCCAATCTCCTAATATGATCAGGAAGTCATTTTTTAGATCCTTATTGGATTCGGGCAGACGCTGAATTAACCTAACTGATGGATGCCTAGATTTTAAGTAATATTCATCTTTTTTCGTTAGGTAGTGGAGGTTATAAACCCAGTTCACATCGTGATGAGTGAGCCCTAGGTTCATCTTCTCATTTAAGGCATCTATGGAACCTAGGATCCTAAAAAAATTTGGGGCACACTGGGTAGGAGCTAGTCTAAAAGCCCTAAGATAATCCCTAGTTACAATCCCCATGGAGATTCTCATCTCTCCTTCGATGAATGTAATCATCGGGATTACTACCTCTCCCGTTTTTCTTTTTATGAAATACTCATCTTCAGTATAGTACCTAATAGATACCCTTGAGGGAATTTGGTATTTAGCCTTAAATTGCTCTATTTTTTCATTTGAATCCACTAGGGATGTAAATCTACTCATTTTGGAAAAAAAGGGGGTGTAGGTATGTTAGAGAAACTAAGAAAATAGACTAAGCTAAGGATAACGGAGTATAGAGAAAAAGAAAGGGAAAGGAAGAAAAACAAAAAGAAAAAGAGCTGATAAGAAATGGAGAGAGTATGGGAGAACTTACTTTAAAAAAAGAAGGCACGGTCAACTTGGACAGGGTATTTGGTAAAAAGAGAAAGCACGTGTAGATGGCAAATGTGGCAGGTACATTATAGAAGCGTTGTGGTGTGTGAGAGGATTTGAAAGAAATTAGTATTTATATATCATTAGGAATTATGAAGCGGGAGAATTCTCGCCTCTGCCCAAGGGCAAATCTCAACCGTTGGATATGTGTCACATCGTTGAACGTGGGGAACATAAAGACGTCAGAATTTAATTTAGGGATGCTTCGCATGCCGAAGCGTCGGGAACATGCGATGGGCAGTTCAAAAATCATCATCCCTGTCAGCAATATTGCCAAATATCTGCAGGACAAAAGGAGACAGATGTCGAGATCCTCTTTTCATCATGAATTGGAGAAATAAGAATCTCGAGGGGCTATTGTAGGGACATTGGGCCCAGTAATTTATGAAGGACGGCCCAAGAATATCTCTTGGGCTAAAAGCTCAATCCGAGGACATCAAGTGATCTAGGGTTGTGTGAATGTACCTCATAAAGAAAATACTAGGAAAAGATGTGATAGCATATGAATAATTATGTCCAAGGAAGACTTTGTCCTCGGATAATAAAGCCGAGGTAATAGAAAGGAAGGTTTAATATCCCTAGACTATGTTATAGAAATTCCTATGGTTTCGGAAAGACACGGTACACGTGGAGGGTAATAGAAAGGGCGGTGAAATATCTAAGATAAAGCTGCTACCACCGCCCCCGCATTAAAGACTCTGCAATTGATATGCTGGCTGCATTGATGGAGAAATGGGACCTAAGCATGAGGTTTGGAACTTGGCCCTTGACTCCAGAAGACTTCAGGGAAATTTGATAGGACAAATATCTAAACCAGTGTTATAACCATGAGGTGGAAGATGAGAATGAGAGGAAGAAGAAGTATAAATAAGAGAAATGACATTCGGAAGAAGGGCAGGCTTTTCTTTGGAAAAAAAAGAAAGAATAGTGTATGATAAATCTGACTATCCACAATTGTAATCTATCTTGAGAAGCAATATTATAAACTATCCTTGGATTGTGTCCGAGGAGGAATTTTCATTCATATTCTTATAGATAGCTCCTTATTTGTGCCATTGGGCCCAAAGCCCGTTTTTCTTTATTGTTTAAACCACCTTTGAAATCTAGATTTCAAGCCCACTCTCTACAAATTTATTGTAAAAAAGCCTTTCAAACCCTTTCCCTTTTGATTGTGGGTCGGGAGTTCGAATTGTGTCTTTACACTTATTATCACAACCATATGACAGTTCCGAATCTACGAACTACTTCTTTCTCAGATCCACAGCATCTACAAGTATACCACTTGTTTTTCTTTAAGCTCTTTATGCAGCAACTGAAACGATCACCAAGCTCTCGACATCAATCTCGATCTTAATAACCCTAAGTGTGTATGAATGCAAGCACCTCTAGATCTCACAAGAGATTCACACACACAGCATAAACAAAAAGACTCTAGAGAGTTTTTGGGTATAAAACCCTAGATCTACAAAAGAGGCACACTCTTCTCTCTCTAAAAAGTCTTTTAAAAACGTGCTTAGTGTTTTCTTTATATACTAGGAGAAATAGATCTGAAACTCTAATCCTTTATGGGCTTGAACTGTTGTTTGGGCTTAATTAAAATTCTGCAAATACGACTCTTGATTGATCAAGCCTGTCTCTCAATCGGTCGAACCAGACAAATTCTGAAATCTTCTTTTGTGCAACTTACTTGTTCTTGAATCTTGACTTGTATCACCTTGAGTATTGTCTAATAATACCTATAGACTTTAGGATCTATATTTAAACAAGTTTGTGTTCACAATTTGCCAATTGTTCTAAATTTTTAGAACCTAACATTAATGTTGAGATACAAAGATAAATTGGAGATTTCTTTCAGAAGAGATGTTTTGCATGTTATAACCACTATGAGTTGTAGTATTTAAAGAAGAGATGTTGTTGTTTTATTGGTTTCATCAGGTTCTTACTTTTTTTGGGATGATTGGATGTACTCCTAGAGTTATTATTGTATTTTTTTTAATTTTTTTTAAACTCAATTTTTTGGCATTATTTTAAGCATTGTAGTCTCTATTTATTATAATGGCTTGATCAAAGGGATGAATATGTGTACACAAGTTAGCCAAGATCACGCACTAACTCTGATCTATGAGGTATCATAGGTGAGAGTTGGCATGGGGCAAAACTGTGGGGACCATAATTCATGTATGTTGACTAGAGCTAGCACCATTAGTTACGGTGTGATCAAGTGGTTGATGTTAGTATACAATTGTAATGGGTGATCACAACATAACATGGAGTCTGAAAGGGAGGTGGGTTTTCTTTTGGGCTCGATAGATGGAATAGATATGGCCCCACAAGTTTTTAATTCATTGTTAAAGAATTCACACAAAAAGGAGTGAGGATTTCTCAACAAAAAAAGTGTTGCACCATACGCATGCAACAACCTTCACTTGGTAGATAATTTTGCTTCACTTTTGCTAGATATAATTATTATTTTGTAGAGAATTATTAATTAAATGCTATTTGGGTAAATGTATGGCTCTTGAAATTGATACATATATTCATAACAAATATGTCTCTTCCCAAGGGGCATGTGCTTACCTATAAATATCCTTGGGCATTCATTTGAACATCTACACAATTTTTCTTTCTCTGTAGGTTCAAGTCTCTATGTTTGTAAATCCCACCCTAATGGGACTGCCTCTAAGTCAAGTACCATCTCAAACCGATTTTTTTCCTACATTTTTTCTATGTAAAAAATACCCTTAAATAAATTCTCTCTCTAGGAGCATTTCTCTCTTTTATTTTTATTAGAAGTTTGATGTTAGTAACCCCACATTTGGGTATAGGAATATAATTTTTTTTCTTGTTTTTTTGCCTCTTGCATTTTGCACTATATATCCAAATGTGGGGTCCCTAACATTGAAATTGCGTCAAGAACCATGTAACTCAACTAGCATTTCTTTGTGTTTACATTGAAGACATTTAGGATTTAAATCCCCTTTTATTATTATAATCTTCGAATTATATAAGAAAGAAAAAAAAATTGGAACTGCAAATTGATAAAAAATTAAGCAATATTCCTCGTAACCTTAAGCATTTCCATATATAACACAACTTCCAAAGTATCAATGTGACTCAAAACGTGCAAATAAAAAGAAAGATAAATTATAATTTGTATTTTCAGTGTTTAATTCAATTTTTAATTGTCTTTTGAGTTGAACAAATGCCAAACTTATAATTTCATACTAGATTGTAACTCGTACTTACACATGAAAGCATTCAATTGTAATGATGATAAGATGGTCTCTCTTTTTTTGGTGCTTTAGACATTGGCTTTATTTGTGTTTTGATTTTTATTTAATTATTGGTGGGGATATTTAGGGTTTTGAGGATAATTTTGAAGCTTGATTAGTGAAAATGGTACAACATGATAAAATTAGACTACAATTGAAAGTTAATTTAATTTGAATTCTAAATTGTGCTTTCAATTTGATGTTGTACTAGTATACAATGCTAAGCGCTCTTCGTGTCCCTATTGTTAAGCTCCATCTTTCTTTATAGCACCATTAAATCAAGTATTTCTTTTATCTTGGAACTGTGTAAGATTTGAACTCTCTTATAGTATCATTTGCCAACTTTATTGATATTAATGGAAAGTTCCAGTTACCATCGGTACCTAGAAATAGAAATAATCATGCACACATAGAATTGTTTTATCCAGTTAAAGAATGCCCTAACCATCTAAATCTATGTGCTGCAGTGGAAAGATGACCACACCTAAACTAGGTGACTCGTCGTCACCTTCTTGAATATAAAGACCCACATTACCATTATAGGGATACTAGAACCTTCACTATGATAATAGATTAAACAATTAAGAATATCTGACCCACACAATTGAGAATTATTTTATATTTATATTACCAGCAGATGTTACACTCTTATTGGAGCAAAAGCCTTTCCGAGGAAAACTGTTTTTTTTTGGGTGAATCAAGATTATACTTCTCTAGTCGATCCTATGATTGACGATGTTGCTTCAGCTGTGTTACATACTTAACGGTCTGTTTGCTTATTTTACTCAAGTTGAAATTTTTTTTATTAAAAGTGTTATAGATAAAAATAAAAGTTAACTGAAATATTACAGTAAAACTCATGAATAGTAATAAAAAGTGCAATGAGACTCATAAATAATATTAAAAATAAGTTGAATAATAAAATAAGTTTGCTTCTTAAATTTTGACAAACATATGCTCAGTGAATCACGCTTATTTGCACTGAGGAAATACAGTAGACTAGAAGACCCACTACTTGTTTCAATCTAATTGGCCACAAAGATATGAGACAACGAGCACCGTGTATATTTGTAACACTTGGACTCAAACTCGAGGATACATGGTCGATTTTGTTAAAAAGGAACATGGACAAAATTAAAGTCTATTCTAAGATCGTGGCAGTAGTAAGATCATCAGTTTCGTGGCAGTAGTAAGATCATCAGTTTATTAAATGAAAGCATATATTGAAGTAACTTTTTAACTATGAAGCACGGGTGCGTTTTGAGACTCGGGTATAGGTGCGGGACTCGACAATTTTTGAAAAAAGTGGGTGCGGGTGCGGCGGGACTTGGCAATTAAAAAATTATTAAAAATATTTTTATTTATATTTTCTATATATTTTTACAATTAAAATATTCTTAAAAAACATATTACTATGCCTTGATTCACAAAACAAAGAAAGAAGAAGGCAAGAAACACAAAACAAAACACAAAACCAAAAAAAAACACAAAAAGAAGCAACAAATATTCAAAATAAATTGAGGAAGGACAGATTTAGGGTGTTTGGGCCTCATTCAAAGCCGATTTCGGCTGTTCCGGCGAGATTCAAGGCCGATTTCGGCCTGTTTCGGTCGCCGGCCGATACGACCCGATACGGCCAATACGGGCCGAGTCTTCCCGGTTCGGCGCGAATCGGCGCAAATCGAAGCCGAATCGGCGCGAATCAAGCCGAGTCTGCACGAATCCGTAAAAAAAAAAAAAAAAAAAAAAAAACTCAGACGCGGCACCGACACGCGGGCAACCGCATCAGACGCTCCGTCCAGCGTCGGGCCACGTCGGACTCGGGTGCGGCACCCTCCCAGCCGCGTCCGTGCTTTCTAACTTTTTAGGAGTATAAATAAGCCAAGCCACTTGAGCAATTTTTGCCAAACAATTTGGAGACATCAATACTTATTTGCATACAAATTGAAAGTGAAATATTAGCTTCAAAGATGGGTTGGGGAATTCCAGAACAAGGGTGGAGGAAAGGTCCATGGACTCCTGAAGAGGATAGGTTGCTTAGTGAATTTGTCAAGTTGCGTGGGGAGGGAAGATGAAGCTCTGTTTCCAGGAGTACAGGTGAATTAATACTGCTTTTGCCATGTAAAAAGAGACAATCAGAAAGAGATAGAAAGGGAAATTTTCATCAAATACTGTTAATTTTGAATAGCGTGCCACATTATATATTGCTTTATCTAAGTAATAAATAAATTTTAACTGTAAAATAAAGTCTCTTTATTTTATGCTCTCTATTTTAAGTGAAATTGATAGAATCTATTCTATAGTGTTTCCTTTGTTAGTTGAATCTATTGAGCTTCCTAGTCAAACAAATTTCTGCCTAAAATTGTCATTTTTGGCAATGTCTCATATTGAGAAGAAGAGAAACTTAAAGAGTCCGTTTATGTTTTTTTTTTTTGGTTGAACAAGGATTCTATTGCAAACTAACCCGCAAGGCAACGGGTATCAAAAGATACAACAGTGTCCGTTTATGTTTTTACAATATCTTATTTGTGTACCCTTTCGTTTAATTGATTTTTTTTTTTTTGTCTTAACTACCAGGTTTGAACAGGAGTGGCAAGAGCTGCAGGCTAAGGTGGGTGAATTATCTTAGGCCTGGGCTCAAGAAAGGCCAATTAACACCTCTTGAGGAAGGCATTGTAGTTGAAATGCATGCTCTCTGGGGTAACAGGTAATGGCTCTCTCTCTCTCTCTCTCTCTCTCTCTCAATCTATCATACATCACTGTTTATTAATTCTATATATGCAAACACAGGTGGTCAACCATTGCTAGATACTTGCCTGGAAGAACAGACACTGAGATCAAAAACTACTGGAGGACCCATTTCAAGAAGAAAGGAAAATCCTCTAAGCAGCAAGATATGAAAAAAGCACAAACTCTGAAACAAACACAACCACCAAAGAAACAGGGGCAGGAACCAAAGGAAGATAGCATAAAATTTTATATAGTTAGATCTTACCCAAAAAAAAAAAAAATGTTAAACGTAAAATAAATTCTCCTCATTTCTAGTGAAATTAATGGAGAGAATCTTATTCCAAGGGTAAAATGTTACACTTGAAACCTTAAAGGAGTTGTGTTTTATGCAAAACTGCAATGAGTTTTTTTTATTTTTGATGTTGAGATACAAAGATAAATGGAGATTTCTTTCGGAAGAGATGTTTTGCGTGTTATAACCACCATGAGTTGTAGTATTTAAAGAAGAGATGTTGTTGTTTATTGGTTTCATCAGGTTCTTACTTTTTTTTGGATGATTGGATGTACTCCTAAAGTTATTATTGTATTTTTTTAATTTATTTTAAACTCAATTTTTTGGAATTATTTTAAGCATTGTAGTCTCTATTTATTATAATGGGTTGATCAAAGGGATGAAGATGTGTACTCAAGTTAGCCAAGATCACGCACTAACTTTGATCTATGAGGTATCATAGATGAGAGTTGGCATGGAGCAAAACTGTGGGGACCATAATTCATGCATGCTAACTAGAGCTAGCACCATTAATTATAGTGTGATCAAGTGGTTGATGTTAGCATACAATTGTGATGGTGATCACAACATAACATGAAGTCCAAAAGGGAGAGAGGTTTTCTTTGGGGCTCGAGAGATGGAATAGATAGAGTCCCACAAGTTTTTAATTCACTTCTAAAGAATTCACACAAAAGGGAGTGAGAATTTCTCAACAAAAAAAGTGTTGCACCATATGCATGCAAAAACCCCAACTTGGTAGATGATTTTGCTTCACATTTGCTAGATTTAATTATTATCCTGTAGAGAATTATTAATTAAATGCTATTTGGGTAAATGTATGGCTCTTGAAATTGATACATATATTCATAACAAATATGTCTCTTTCCAAGGGGTATGTGCTTACCTATAAATATCCTTGGGCTCTCATTTGAACATCTACGCAATTTTTCTTTCTCTGCAAATTTAAGTCTCTACATTTGTAAATCCCACCCTAATGGGACTGCCTCTAAGTCAAGTACCATCTCAAACCGATTTTTTTCCCTACATTTTTCAATGTAAAAAATACCCTTAAATAAATTCTCTCTCTAGGAGCATTTCTCTCTTTCATTTTTATAAGAAGTTTGGTGTTAGTAACACCACATTTGGGTATAGGAGTATAATTTTTTTTTTTTTTTTGCCTTTTGAATTTTGCACTATATATCCAAATGTGGGGTTTCTAACATTGAAATTGCGTCAAGAACCTTGTAATTCAATCAGCATTTCTTTGTATTTGCATTGAAGACATTTAGGATTGAAATCCCCCTTTATTATTATAATCTTCGAATTAAATAAAAAAAAAAAAAAAATGGAACTGCAAATTAATGAATAAGCAATCCTCTTCGTAACCTTAAGCATTTCCATATATAACACAAATTCCAAAGTATTAACGTGACTCAAAAGGTGCAAATAAAAAGAAAGATAAATTACAATTTGTATTTTTAGTGTTTGATCCAGTTTTTAATTGTCTTTTGAGTTGAACAAATGCCAAACTTATAATTTCATACTAGATTGTCTTTTTAGTGTTTGTTTATGTTTTGATTTTTATTTAATTATTGGTGGGGATATTTACGATGTTTAGGATAATTTTGAAGCTTGATTAGCGAAAATGGAATAACATGAAAATATTAGACTACAATTCAAAGATAATTTAGGTTCAATTTGAGTTCTAAATTGTGCTTTTAATTTGATGTTGTTCTAATATACAACGATAAGTGCTCTTCGTGTCCCTATATTTACGCTCCACCTTTCTTTATAGCACCAATTAATCAAGTATTTCTTTTATCTTGAACTGTATAAGATTTGAACTCTCTTATAGTATCATTTGCCAACTTTATTGATATTAATGGAAAGTTCCAGTTACCATCGGTACCTAGAAATAGGAATAATCATGCACAAATAGAATTGTTTTATCCAGTTAAAGAATTCCCTAACCATCTAAATCTATGTGCTGCAGTGGAAAGAAGACCACACCTAAAACTAGGTGACTCGTCGTCACCTTCTTTAATCTAAAGACCACATTACCATTATAGGGATACTAGAACTTTCATTATGATAATAGATTAAACAATTAAAAATGTCTGAACCACGCAATTGAGAATTGTTTTATATTTATATATTACCAGCAGATGTTACACTCTTATTGGAGCAAAAGCCTTTTCGAGGAAAACTGTTTTTATGGGTGAATCAAGATTATACTTCTCTAGTCCTACGATTGACGATGTTGCTTCAGTTGTGTTACAGAGTTAGTGAATCACGCCTATTTGCACTGACGAAATACAGTAGACTAGAAGACCCACTACTTGTTTCAATCTAATAGGCCACAAATTAAGATATATATGGGACAACGAGCACCATGTATATTTGTAACACTTGGACTCAAACTAGAGGCTTCATGGTCGATTTTGTTAAAAAGGAACATGGACAAAATTTAGGTCTATTCTATGATCTTGGCAGTAGTAAGATCATCAATTTATTAAATGAAAACATATATTGGATTAACTTTTTAAGAGTATAAATAAGCCAAGCCATTTGAGCAATTTTTGCCATACAATTTGGAGACAACAATACTTATTAGCATACAAATTGAAAGTGAGATATTAGCTTGGAAGATGGGTTGGGGAATTCCAGAACAAGGGTGGAGGAAAGGTCCATGGACTCCTGAAGAGGATAGGTTGCTTGGTGAATATGTCAAGTTGCATGGCGAAGGAAGATGGAGCTCTGTGTCCAGGAGTACAGGTAAATTAATACTGCTTTTGTCATGTAAAAGGAGATAGAATCAGAGAGAGAGAGAGAAGGGATAATTTCCATCAAGTAACGTTAATTTAAAATGGTGTGCCACGTTATATATTGTTTGATCTAATAACTAAATTTTAACTGTAACGCACTCTATTTCAAGTGAAATTGATAGAATCTATTCTATAGTACTTCCTTTGTTAGTTGAATCTATTGAGCTTCCTAGTCAAACAAATTTCTGCCTAAAATTGTCATTTTTGGCAATGTCTCATATTGAGGGGAAGAGAAACTTAAAGAGTCCGTTTATGCTTTTACAATATCTTATTTGTGTACCCTTTTGTTTAATTGATTTGTTTTGTCTTACTTACCAGGTTTGAACAGGAGTGGCAAGAGCTGCAGGCTAAGGTGGGTGAATTATCTTAGGCCTGGGCTCAAGAAAGGCCAATTAACACCTCTTGAGGAAGGCATTGTAGTTGAAATGCATGCTCTCTGGGGTAACAAGTAATGACTCTCTCTCTCTCTCTCAATTTATCATATATCACTGTTTATTAATTCTATATATGCAAACATATATAGGTGGTCAACCATTGCTAGATACTTGCCTGGAAGAACAGACAATGAGATCAAAAACTACTGGAGAACCCATTTCAAGAAGAAAGGCAAATCCTCTAAGAAGCAAGATATGGAAAAAGCACAAACTCTGAAACAAACACAACCACCAAAGAAACAGGAGCAGGAACCAAAGGAAGATAGCATGAAAAGGGAAGCAATATCAGATGAGGACACAAGTGATGAACAGATGAGTAGTGAAGCACAGGGAACGCAAGAGATGTTTGTGATAGAAGAGTACCCCACTTTGGAGGACCAATGCTTTTCTGCGATGTCTCAAGATGTTGCATCATGGTTGGATACAGTTAGAGAGGATGACTTCTGTTTTAGCCTGTGGAACCTTAATGATCCAAAGGGTGACATGAATCATGATCATCAACCTAGTGGTTTTTCTTGTGGAATTGATTCAAGAAACTTCTACAATAATGGAGATTTCATTTTAATAAAAAGCTAGGCTAGCTGATGAACCACATGATGTAGGTAGTAATATATTAGTCGCATTGTTTTGTGATAAAAACAATATACTAATTCTTTTCATTCATACAAAATACTATAATAAAGAGTCTAATCGGTTCTGTGCATGTAGCTTTTTTTTAGTTGGCAATAATATATAGAATGATTGTGAATTTGCAAAAGATCTCTCTTCTTTCACAACTTTGTGCATTTGCATTAAGGTTGCTTTTGTAGTTGTGTGCTCTAGTTTCGGATGTTTATCTCTAGCTAGCTAGTAATATAATTAAGCTCTATAATGAGCCTTCATTGCCGATTAATTCATGTCTTTATTCAATTAAAAGTTGGGGAAAAGAAAGGGTCGGTGTATAGGAGAAAATAGAAATCGCATTTCTTTTAGAGAGAGATTACGTGTGCTTACAGAAATGAAGAAAGCTGCTTACTTTTCCTACGTAAGGAAGTCTGTCTTGCGTGTGTGTATTGAAGACAAGAGTGCAAGTCGTGTGGAAGAAGGCAGAAAGAAATTCTGCAAGCTGAATTGTGTGAATAAGAAAGAAGAGCAGGAATAAACTAAAAACTAAAAAAGAAAACAATACAATACAATACAATAAATATTACAAACGTAAAGGTGTGCTTAATATCACATTATTTAAAATATACCATCCTCATTTTTATTATTCCGTGAAATATACCATCCTCATTTTTAGCAAAACGTAGAGAACCTTATTCTAAGGTAAAATGCTACACTAGAAACCACAATAAAATCTGTATTTTATGCGTAATTACGATGAGTTTGTGTATTTTTCCCGAGAGTTTTTTTTTTTTTTAATGTTATTTATTTTTCATTATTACTTCTAATTGAGACACAAAGAAAAATTGGAGATTTCTCTAAGAGGAGATGCTTTGGGTGTTGCAACCACATTGAGTTGTAGCTTTCAAAGAAGAAATTTGTTGGTTTATCGGTTTCGTAGGTTCTAACTTTTTCATTGGGTGATTGGATTTATTCCAAGAGAGTTATTATTGTATTTTCTTAATTTATTTTGAACTCAATTTTTTTGGCATAAATTTGGGCATTGAAGTCTCTATTTATTATAGTGGATCAATCAAAATGATGAAGATGTGTACAAAATTTAGCCAAGGGGTCACGCACTGAGGTTGATTTATGGGGTATCATAGATGAGAGTTGTCATGAGGCAAACCGCATGGACCATACTTCATGCAAGAAAAGCTAACACCATTGGTTATAATGCGATCAGGTGTGAGATATTAGTGTAGAATTTGTGAGTGATCACACCATAGTATTGTGCACCCCCATTCGTGCAATAGCTCCCATTTAGTAGATGGTGTTGCTTCACATATGTTGGATTTTTTATTCTATAAAGAATTATTGTTGAAACAGAATTTGGATAAGGGCATGACTCTTGAAATTGAAACATCTATTTATGACAAATAAGTCTCTTCCTAAGGAGTATGTGCTTGCTTACAAATACCTTTGGGCATTCATTTAGACATCTACACAATTTTTCTCTCTACAGATACAAGTCTGTATGTACAAAATCACCCTCAATTAAATTATCTCTAAGGAAACATTTTTTTTCTTCTATTTTTATTAGAAGTTGAAACTGCACTAAGAGTATTATAACTTAACTGATGCCTTATGATATTTTCAAAGGGAATATTTAAGATTCAAATATTAATCCTCCATTATTATTTTAACTTTTGAATTATATAATTTTTTTTAAGTTGGAATTGCAAATTGATGATAATTAGCAACCCTCCTTTTAACTTAAGCATTTTTATAACACAACTTCTAAAGCGTCAATGTGATCAGTCAGATCGTGCAATTGAAAAGGAGGGAGAAATTACAATTAATTTGTATATTCAGCGTTTGATCCAATTTTTAATTGAGTTTTGAGTTGAAAGGCCAATCCTATATTTTTATACTAGGTTGGAACTTGCACTTACGTATAGAAGTATATATTCAATAGTAATGATGATGAGATTGTCTCTCTTTATTTTTTGGTGCTTTGGATGTACATTTTGTTTGTGTTTAAATTTTTGGTGGGGTATTAATTTAGGGTTTTGAAAATAATTTTGAAACCTAATTAATGAAAATGGTACAACATGATGGTTTTGAATGATATATAAAATAGTATTTTAGGGTTATGAGGAGCTAAGCTTGGTGTTTTTTTTTTAAAAAAAAATTTTAATTCTTAATATTTCGTTTGAAATTTGAGATGTATAACTCAAAATGAGTTTGATCATAGTGTTTTCAGGTTCTGTGTGTATTTTGAAGGAAAATGTGGGTGTCTGCTTAGGTCTTTTTTTTTCCTAATTAAATAATTTGGTAAGAGTTATTAGTATTGCATACCCGCCTAGTGGGTTTTGTTTGAATTATTTGGGATTTTAGGGACAATTGATTGAGCCATAGGTACACATATTCTGTAGTAATGCTATTGAATTTCCGCTGTTTTACTTGTATACATGTTATTATCTATAACATAAATCCGGAGTGTTAAATAAAGGGTTCTATTAGCTTTTTGGATGTCATTATTGAAATGTTTTTCTTCGTAGTATTAGTATAGATTAGATATTACCTATAAAAAACGACATAGTAGAAATGATGTACTTTTTCATCAAATGCAAAGACATATTTGCGGTATTAGTCTTTCAACTAGGTCAATCTCAGTTCTTAATGGTTAACTGCTAATGGAATAAATTTGTTTTTTCACGAAATAACTCACTTGACGTAAAAGTTAAAAATAGATTAAATTAAACTAGATATGTAACTAGGGGTGGCAAAATTTGACACGACTCGTGAACCCGACACGACACGACACGAAATTAGCAAGTTATTGGTTGAGGCTTAACGGGTCCGTGTCATATTCAGGTTGACACGGCTAACCCGTTTAATAAACGGGTTGGGTTAGTATTGAACACATAGAACCCGTTTAACACGTCTGACCCGTTTAATTAAATGACATTTTACTAACATACCCTTCAAACTCTAGGTATATAAACTTATTAGTTGCTGCGATTTATTTTCTTTAACATATTGTGATTGATTAATTGTGATATTGTGATATGTTTTAGTTTTGAATGATTATTTGTGATGCAGTTACTCGTTAGTTTTGAATTTTATATTAAAAATATTTCTTTGTTTGTTTTTTCATTAATTTTTATTTTTTATTTTGATAAAATCTGATAAACAGGTCGACACGACTGACCCGTTTAATAAGTGAGTCGTGTTAAGGTTGAAGAATCTTGACCCGTTTAATAAACATGTCGGGTTAGTGTTGACCTATGCAGTCCAATATTCATGACTTGACACGACACGAACCTAACACGCGAACACGAATTACCACCCCTATATGTAACATAGAATTAGACTACAATTGAAAGTTAATTGAATTCTATCTAGTTAACATATACGATAAATGTGCTATGTATCTGTACATTAATTGTTAAGCTCCATCTTCTTTATAACACCATTAAATTAAGTATTCCTTTGATCTTTTTTTGATACTAGATAGAATTCTACTCTAGCCTAATCTAAGTGTATATGTGTGTGAAGCTCTCTCCTGGAGACTTGAACCCCGGCCTTTATCCCCCACACTCCACAAACACTTATACTTGTGGAGTGACCATCGCACCAAAGATGTGCGGTGGTAAACATTCTTTGATCTTGAACTTTAAATGATTTGAACTCTCTTATTGGTATCATTTGCTGACTTTATTGATATAAATAGAAAGTTCCGGCCAGTTGCCAATTACCATCGGTACCTAGAAATAGGAATAATAATGCGCACAAAGAATTATTTTATTCAGTCAAAGAAAGCCCTAACTTTCTAAATTTATACGCTGCTTACATAAAGTGCAAAGACCACACCTAAACTAGGTGACTCGTCGTCACCTTCTTTGAATATAATTAAAGACCCACATTACCATATTAGGGATACTAGAACCTTCATTTAAGATAATAATTAAACAAATAATTTAATTATTATCTCAATTTCGCGGGTTAGAGATATTTAGTTGTTTAATTATATTTAATTATTATCTCAATTTCGCGGGTTAGAGATATTTAGTTGTTTAATTATTATCTTTTTTTGCAAAAAAGATCTTTTTTTTGCTAAATATCTCTAACCCGCGCAATTGAGAATTATTTTATATTTATATTCCCAGCAGATGTTGCACTCTTATTGGTGCAAAAGACCTTTCGAGGAAAACTGTTTTTTTTTTTTTTGGGGGGAGAATTAAAGATTATACTTCTTTTGTCCCATGATTGACGATGTTGCTGCAGTTGTGTTACACACTTGGTGAATCACGCTCATTTGCACTGAAGAAATACCGTCCGATGCCTCGCTGGGATCTAGAAGACCCACTCGTTTCACTCTAATTGGCCACAACAAATATGAGACAGATCGCACAATGTATATTCGTAACACTTGGACTCAAACTAGAGGCTAAATGATTGATTTTTGTTAAAAAGGAACATGAAGGTCTATTCTAAAATCTTGGCTGTAGTATTATCATCAATTTATTAAATGAAAGCATTGGAATAACTTTTTAAGAGTATAAATAGGCCAAGCCATTTGAGAAATTTTTGTCATACAATTTGAAGACAACAATACTTATTAGCATACAAATTGAAAGTGAAATATTAGCAGCTTAAAAGATGGGTTGGGGAATTCCAGAACAAGAGTGGAGGAAAGGTCCATGGACTCCTGAAGAAGATAGGTTGCTTTGTGAATATGTCAACTTGTATGGGGAGGGAAGATGGAGCTCTGTCTCTAGATGTACAGGTAAATTCATACTGCTTTTGCCATGTAAAGGGATGCAGAATCAAAGAGAGAGGGAAATTTCAATCAAGTACTATTAATTTTAAATGACGTGTCATGTTTGTTCAAATAAATAAATTTTCAACGGTAAAAAATTAGACTCTTTATTTTAATCTCTCTATTTCAAGTAAAACCTTAACTGTACTCACTTTGTTGTTGAATCCGTTGAGCATCCTTATTAAACAAATTTGTACCAAAAGATTTTCATTTTTGGTTTTGTCTCATATTGAGAGGAAGAGAAGCTTAAAGAGTTTTATTTGTGTACCCTTTTGTTTTAAGTTCACTGGAAGTCAATTTAATTAGTTTATGGACTAGATAATTGAAGGCAATCCTTTCTCATCCATGAAAAATCCCACCCTATTTGACTGTGTTCAATTGATTTGTTTTGTCTTAAATACCAGGTTTGAACAGGAGTGGCAAGAGCTGCAGGCTAAGGTGGGTGAATTATCTTAGGCCTGGACTCAAGAAAGGCCAATTAACTCCTCTTGAGGAAGGCATTGTAGTTGAAATGCATGCTCTCTGGGGTAACAAGTAATGGCTCTCTCTCTCTCTTTCTCTCTCTCTCTCTCAATTTATCATATATCACTGTTTATCAGTTTATTAATTCTATATATGCAAACACAGGTGGTCAACCATTGCTAGATACTTGCCTGGAAGAACAGACAATGAGATCAAAAACTACTGGAGAACCCATTTCAAGAAGAAAGGCAAACCCTCTAGGAAGCAAGATATGGAAAAGGCACAAACTCTGAAACAAAACCAAGCACCAAAGAAACAGGAGCAGGAACCACAGGAAGATAGCATGAAAGGGGAAACAATATCTGATGAAGACGCAAGTGATGATCAGATGAGTAGTGAAGTGCAAGAGATGATAAAAGAGTACCCCACTTTGGAGGACCAATGTTTTTCTGTGATGTCTCAAGATGTTGCATCATGGTTGGATACAATTAGAGAGGATGACTTCTGTTTTAGCCTGTGGAACCTTGATGATCTAAAAGGCAACATGGATCCTGATCATCAACCTACTGTTTTTTCTTGTGCGGTTGATTCAAATAGCTTCTACAATAGTGGAGATTTCATTTTTTAATAAGGCTAGCTGATGAACCACATCACGTTAGATAGTAATTATTAGTCCCATTGTTTTAGTGATTAAAAAAAGAGAGTACTAATTGTTTTTATTCATCCAAAAAACTATAATAAAGAGTGAATTGGTTCTGTGCATGTAACTCTTTTTGGATTCGCAATAATAAACTATGATTGTGAATTTTGCAAAAGATCTCACTTTTTAGTTCTTTTGTACCTTTGTGCATTTGTATATAGCTTGCTTTTGTTGTTGTGTGGTCTAGTTTCGGAAGTTTGTCTCAAATAATATAAGCTCTTATTCAATTCAAAGTTGAAGGAAAAGAAAGGGTCGGTAGACGAAATCGTATTTCTTATTAGAAAGAAGTACGTCCGTGTGTGTATAATGGGGTGCAAGAATACAGACACTAGTTTAAAAACTTTAAATTTTAAATTATTAGAATCTCTCTTTTTTCCTTAAAAAAAAAAGAATCTCTCTTTTTTTTTCTTTTAATTTTAATTTTTCAAATTATATAAACTGAATTGATGAAATTTTCATAATTCTATGAGAAAATTAAATGTGTGTGTTGGTGTTCTTGCATGCATGTATTACTTTGTGGATTTAAAAATTATCAATACATTTAGCTTGTCTCCTTCTTAAGTAAACCTCTGGCTTCACCACTATTAAGGTAAAGAGGATGAGGTGAGGAGGAAGGTAGAGAAGAGGATTATTTTGTGACGGTTAGTTTACACATAAAACGATGCCACTGGGAGTAAAAGAGAATAATTATCTTTTTTTTCTTTTTTTTTATACAAGATAGAATTTCTACTTTAACTTAATCTAAGTGTATATGTGTGTAAAACTCCCTCCTGGAGACTTGAATCTTGACTCTTGCCCTCCACACTCCACAAACATTTATACTTGTGAAGTAACTACCGCACTAAGGATGTGCGATAATGATTATCTTTATTTGAAATGGATTTGTTTTGTGATTCAAATTAAATATTGCAAATTTAAAATCTATTTAATGACATATTATTTAAAATTTTAAATGACATAACTCTCTATACACAAATAAATCGAAGAAATAAAATCTTAACTTTGATATAAATGACAAGAGAATCCATGCTTTATTGTATTACCTGAATTCGTGAAGTATTTGCAGATATATTTGTCTTCTTTACTTATGCTTCATACATTTATGATAACTAGTTATTAATCCATGTAATGAATAAGAATATTTAATAAAAGTTTTTTTTTGTCTAAATATGAAATTTCTAATTATATTAATTGTTAATAAGTATTTTATGATTGTATTTGTAAATCGAACTATCTACTCTATCATATATTTAAAACTTGAAATATGTTATTAAAATAAGGACATGTAAGATTGTAAGCCTGCACAACTTGCGTGATATAATACTGTTATGAGGTTAGCCAAAAGTAAAATATTTTCAATTCTATATAAATATTAGTTGATCCTGTGCAATAGATGGGGAAGTTCAATGTAATATACTTTTTTCTCTCTCTTTTATTTTTTATTTTTTGTCTAAATAGGAAATTTGATCATTATGATAGTTATTAATTTATATTTATTATGATTTTTTTATACGGAACCATATATTCTAGAGAAATAATATGTCCACAATATTTTTACAACATTTTTACAACAAATCCTAAGTGGCAAGATGTTACTGGTTGTTATTGTTGGGGCAAAAAAGTAATTTTAGTGTTAAGTTCAAATTTGAACCAATAACAACTAACCACCTATGATTTGTTGTAAAAATGTTGTGGACGTAGCACCTTTCTATATTCTAACATTAGCAATTTATATGATTGTGTTTGTATATTAAATTATATATTCTACTCTTTAAAAGAATAAGATATACATTGCAAGATTCTAATGAATGATTTAAATATAAAATAAAATTAAAATTCAATTAAAGTATATACATTTGAATAATGATTTGTAAAATGGTGAGGCCTAAAAACCTTATGTGACATAATATTAAGATGCTAATAAAAAATCAAATAACTTTAATTATATATATATATCTTAGAGATTATAGATAATATATAGTTTTGATCAATATATCTATTTTTTAGGTTTCTTTGAGAAATAGAAAAATAATAATAATTAGGTGCATAGTTTTTGAAAGTTTTTGCCTCTTCTAATACCAAAGTTAAAGAAATTATTCATTCCTTTTAGGGACCACATCGGTAATGCCAGGTGGTCCTCCCTCTTAATAATATAATGATATATATCCAAATTAATGGAGTAAGATCCAATTACAATCCTAATCATACCAAAAAAAAATAAAAATAAAATTTATTACCACTTGTTCCAACTCCAATGCAGCAGATATGTACCAAAATGGGTTTACGTGCAGTATTTTTGGTGGCGCAAGCAGCAAAGTATTTATTTATTTTTGATGGTGTGATTAGGATTGTTATAGGAATCTTAGTCAGTTAATTTGGACACACACACACACACACACACACACACATATATATATATATATATATATATATATATATATATCATTATATTATTTAGTGAGGGGACCACTAAACTTTAATTGTTGATGTGGTCCTCTTAATTTCTCTTACAGTTTGAACAATATCTTCATAGCTTGCTCAAATATTACAATATGTTCATCATACAGTGTTGGTGAAGAGTGGCCTGCAAAAAATACAGCTTTTGTGTCAATAGTGTCCCGGTAGAATCATATATATATTTGGGATTCATTATGCGGATCATCTTGTCTCCATCTAGCATTCGCAACTTTGTCTAAATGAACCCAATGCTGACATGTTTGGGTCCCATTTGAGGAATCGAAGCATATGGAGAGGAAATGAGCAACTTAGGGTTAGGGGTTAGGGTTGCCAATTTTAAATCGAAGATACTTCTGAAATAATTAGGCCGAGTTCTCTGTGCCACCATGTCACAAAGCTCTATCAAGACCTCCATTTTTTTTTTTTTAAGTTTCAATGTGTAGTTTTGATGCTTGATTGAGAATTAGGTTTAATAATTTAATTTGGAATTTCAAAAGAATGTTCCTTGCTAGCTTGATTATATTATTTGTATCTAATTAATTGATCTATAGGTTTTGGATATTCATTGATTTGGATGCTATGGTTTTTGTATATTCGGGTTATGATTTGATTATCGCGGTTGATTCTAAATATATAAATTTGATTTAAAAAAATATACATAATTGGATCTAATTTTAGTGTGATATTACTTCTCTGAGTTCTCTCTTTTCCCCTAAATTGTTTGCAAATTTCAGGACTTGGTTTGAGGTAATATTTTAAGATTTCTAAATACTCTCAAGCAAGCCGGAGCATTCCTATGTTTAGTTGCAAATATCCAATTTTACATAATACATATACATAATTTTTAGACATATAAATTCTGTACAAAAAAAAAAAAAACTGTGTTATAGGTTTTTCCTAGAAAATATTATATATCTCTTTCTTTCTTTCTTTTTTTTTTCTTTTTTTTTTTTATGTGTGAAGGATAAACTCCTACTTCAAAAGAAACAAAGTGTCTTTCCAAATTAATTTGAAAAGAAACTCTTCAAACTTCTCATATATATATATATATATATATATATATATATTTTTTTTTTTTTTTTGTGAAATTTAAAAATTTAACTATTAAATTTTATGTTTTTGACATGCATATTAAATTTTATTCAAATTAGATGTTATTTACCATTCGATCAATTAACTTATTTTTTATACATAATTTTAGATCACAAAAACTTAAAATTTTAACATTTGTTTGATAACATAACAATTGATTTTTAATATTCTTGAAATTTTGCAAACATAAAGGATATAATAAGAATATTTAATTCAACGATTAGATTTTTAAAATTTATACTCAATATAAAGATATATGAACACATTAAAGAATATACAATATAACGGTTAAATTTTCAAAAAATGTGAACACATTAAATTTTTTTTTTTGGGTGTTGTCACCAACTTTGTCCATTTGAAAATAAAAAAGTGTCACTTAGTTTCAAAGTCTTGCAACTACTTATATTGGTTACATGAATTGTTCTTCAAATTTTCAATCTTTTTGGGAGTATATTTTGTGCCTAACCATTGCTAAACTTGTATAGATACTTTTTGACAAGTAGGTCTATATAGGGTTTCATTCTTTCTCAGATCATTGATTATATGGCCTTTTTTTTCCATATTAAATAGATTATAGAAAGAACAACAAGAATATTCCTCTGTAGCGAAAATATCTCCCAATTTTTTTTTTCCAACCTCCCTTTAAAATAAGATAAAAATTATTGGCATTAGGTGGGGAAGGCATCTTTTTCTTCCCTTTTGTTCGTTTACAACTATAAAGAACTAGATACAAATAGGTAGGAAATTAGGAAAAGTAGCTAGTCATTATGAAAAAAGTGATTCCAAATTCCTATTGACCCCCTCCTACAAAGTGCAAATTTTTTTAGTGGATGTATAAACAAATAATTTTGAATAATCATCAACATAGACATAAACTTCAAAAGAGAATTGGGTCTTCTCTAATTGTTTGACGCCTAATGTGCATGTCATAATTCTCCTTTATAGGTGAGACCTTTATGGTGGAGTTCACAATAATACACGGTAATGATGTATAATATGAAAGCATTTTGTAATTGAAAAAGAAATGATATCGAAGCTTGAAATACCATCAAAGACCAATTCTAGTTGAAATACAATTGAGCAGCCAATAATGCCTACTAATAACTTTTGTGGTTTAGCTACATATCGACTTGTCTTAAAAGCGAAAATAAATAAATAAAAATAAATAATAATAATAATAATAATAATAATAATAATAATAATAATAGCAACACAGTTAAAGATGAGATTAGCCAGCAAATTATGCCACAAATTGAATAGTACAATTTGAGGGGGTAAGGTAAGGATAAACTTTGCTTAATTCCAAATGCATTGGCCAGATTACTACATTAATTTATATTTAGTGGAAGGTACATGGAGTTGGACTTCAAAAGTTGAATATTGAAAAAGATCAGGCTATACATAGATGGGTAAATATCTAAAATAATAAAAAATATAGAAAGCAAGTAGCCATTATTGCAGTCAAAAATTCAAATTCCACGGGGAATGTCAGATAATAAGAAATATATATAAAAAAATTAAAAGCGATTGAGATTTGAGAAGTCATTGGCTTCTAAGTTCTAGCAGCTTTTGCTATAGAACTACAAAATAGACTTAATTAAAGCAAAAAATAGTAATAATATAGATAAGATGAAATTAGTCAATGAAGTCATAAGCCACAAATTGAATCCCACAATTTGATGAGTAAGGAATAAGGATGAATTGTACTAAATTCCAATTGGATTGGCGGACCAGACTATTGCATGTATTTATTTATATTCAGCGACAGCGAAAGGTACTTCAACTATAAAAGTATAAAAATAAATAAAAGTAGGATATTGATAAAGATCAGGTCGTTAACATAAGGGTAAGTATCAAAAAATGAAAATGTAGAAAGTAATTATTTATTTACTCTTGCAGCCAAATTTTTCAGGGAATATGTGAAAAAGAAAGGGAAATTACACATTATCACTTTAAATTATTCTCAATATTACATTTTGCATCATAAACTTTTCAAATGCACGTTTTACATCCTAAACTATGACCCTTATTACAGTTTTCACCCTAACGTTAAGTTTTCTATTTATTTGGATGGAAGTTCAAATTTTAAGGTGCAAAGTGTAATCAGGAGTATAGTTTAGGGTGGTAAAATATAATTTATTTTTTGTTTTTAAATTAATATTGAAAAGAGGGGAAATTATGTCTTTTCACGTAGTGCCATATTTTTCCATCCAAGTTAACAAAAAACTTAAAGTAAAGTGTAATAAATGTCATAGTTTAGGATGCAAAATGTGCATTCAAAAAGTTTAGGGTACAAAGTGAAATCAAGAGTATATTTTAGGGTAGTAAAGTATAATTTCTTCAAAAAAGAAAAAGGGAAAGGATGAAATATGTTACAGTCCAATTGTCCAACTAGATTGACCAGATTAACATCAATTAATTTTCAATGGCAGTTAGTGGAAAACATCAAGCTATTAAGTGGTATTAATAGCTTGATGTATAAATAAATTTTTTAATAACTTTCCTTGTAAAAAAAGAAAATTTTAGTTATTTTATAGACAAAATAAAAAAAAAATGACAAAATAAAAAGACACTAAGAATAATGTAGTGATTTAATCATATTGTGTGTGTGTGTTTACAAACTAAAAATTGCATAATATAGTGGCTCATATAGATAGGCGTGTTTCATGTCTATTTAAAAATGCAAATATCCTTCTTCTTTTTCTTTTTTCTTTTTTTTTTTCTAACCAATCAGTTTTTGGTGTAGACAGGGGTTAAACCCAAATCTCTTATACAATCATCAGAGACTTTACCAGCTGAGCTAACTGGAACCCACTACATACATCTTTCTAATCACAAATATTAAATTTTTTTTATTGGTTTTTGTGTCAATTGTTGTAAAAACAACTAAACATGAGGAAGAATGTCATATTTTTAAATCTATTATTATTATTCCAACTAAAAAATATTTCTTAAATAGAGTTTATAAAAATAATCATATAAATTCATTTAATATAAATAATTAATGCACAAATATATAGAATTAATATATGTATTTACTCTATTAGTTAATTCAATGAACTAATAATTTGATATAAATGCAAACTTTGTTGATTGAAGTAGAATCCTAAATAAAGAGAATTTCAAAGAATGTACCACATGGCACAACCATAAAATATGTTTAACGAAATGATAGCTTTATTTTAATTTAATGCAATTTTAATGGTTTAAATTGATTTTATTTTTCTTTTTCTTTTCTTACATAATATTGTGAATATAGTGATGATTTTTTTTTTGTTTTTTTATTTAATTAGGATGGCTTGGTTGGGATTGATTTCATTCATTATATTATAATATTGGATGAGAGTGGGAGGATCACTAGATATTGCTAATGTGATCCTCCAAGTACATGTAATTATAAATATAATAATATTTTTTGAGACATTAATATTTTAAAATGAGTGATAATATCTAAAAAGAATTTGGGTGAGTCTTTTCTTCTTCTAGAAACACTATTCTTATGCAATTTTTTTTTATATATAAGATAGAAATTTTATTTTAACTTAATCTAAGTGTATATCAGTATATGTGTATGAAGCTCCCTTCTGGAGACTTAAACCCCGGTCCTTGCCCCCGACACCACACAAGCACTTATACTTATAGAGTGACCATTGCGTCAAAGGTGCACGGTGGTTCATTTTTTTTATTATTGTAATGCATATAATAAGATAGAAATAGCTATAAGTGGTGTATGTAATAGACCATTATGGGTTTTAATATTAAAATTTATTCCATTAGAGATATTATTACTATTAAAATCAAGTGGTAATAATGCTGATTGATTTTCTAGTAAGGTAATGAGTATTATTTATTTGATTATTCAAAAAAAATCAGAGAATATTAATTCTTAAAGGACCATAAAATGCATTAATTTAGTTTTTGGTTTATAATAAAAAATAACGACTTTTTTTTTGTGGCATGTGATTGAACGCAAAAGAAAATTCTAGCTAATTAGATATATATACCTTTAGTTGGCTTTTTTGCAATGATATTTTGTAAATTGCAATTTTTCATGGGTTTTTTTTGTTTATTCTTTGATTTGTCAAATCATAAAGGTATCAGCCAATGACCAAAGATGGTCTAATGGCACCTCCCTGGGTACTAAGTTAAAGAAAGGAGAGGCATTCTTGGTAGGTTCATATTTTTATGTAATTAACATATCCTATGACAAAACACACTTTATTTGTATTTGGGTAAATTCAAGTAGGTCCAAGATGATCATTACAAGCAGTTATATTGAAGACATGAAGATTACTTAAAAACTGCTCAAGAAAAGCTGAATTTGTAGGTCCCAATACCTCCTCGATAAGTGTTGATCTATCGAGATTTATTAAAGGTCGATACTTGTCTCAATACCTCTCGATCTATAAAGCTTACAAGATTTTTGATATAGCTTGCAACGTTTTGATTCCTAAAGGCTATTTGTTTATGGGCTTGCATAATCCTTATAGGACTAAGAAAACCCAAGATTGTGTAAACCTAATTGGAATAGGAGAGCCTGTTTAAAAAGCTCATTAAGCTTCTATTTAAATAAGGAGGTGGAGAAAGAAAACTCTAACCCTAAAAAGCTTCATAAGATTTCTTTTTGAAACCCTAGCCTCCTCATATAGAAGAAAGAGTTCTTGTTGCATTTCTTGTATGTCTTTGGGTTCTGTAACCAAGCAAATTCTCTAACACCAACATTGAAGATATTATTGGTATTTCTATGTGAAGCTGTTGCATATTAACCAAGGAAGTTAATACCGTTTCGTACCGACCGAGATAGCCGGAATTTTTCGTACCGGTGAACAATCCGGTACCGGTAGACCTTCATTTCGTTTCGTTTTAAATAATGGACTATTCTGGTTTGTACCGGCCTTTCCGGCGAATTTCGGTCATTCCGGCCGAAAAATGCGTTTCGGCCCGGAATGTAATTCCTCTGCAACTTGAAAAAAAGAGAGAGAGAGAGAGAGAGAGAGAGAGAGAGAAAGAGAAAGAAAGAAAAATAGAAGGAGGCACGGTAGTGGCAATTTAGCTCAAGCGCAGTGTAGCTCAAGCATAATATGGCCAGACCAACCGATGCAACATTTGAGTGGGGAGAAAGAACTTGCAAGAGAGAAACTGATCTGTGAGGGAAAGAGAGAAATAGATCTTAGTGGGATTATGGCCATATGGGTTAGTTTTAAGTCTTTTGATGAGAAAAGTATGCGTGAGAGACAAGAGAGAGAATGAGAGAAGCAGATTTGTGAGGGAGAATCGGAGAAGTACTAAAGGTGAAGGACGTGGGCGACGGGGATCTTAAGACAAGATTCAATTTGAAAATGTGTGGATGAGAATTAAAGAGAAATGAGATAGTAATAAAAAGTAAGTAAATAAACAAAAAGATGAATTTTACTAGACAAGACAGTTGAGGAAAAATAAATTGTGGTGGAGTAAAAAATTGACAAAAGATGCTTGGAAAATGTGAAAATTGAAAAGTATAGCAACTGATGTTTTTGAGTTTTTTGGCTTTATTACCAACAAATTTTTCTAATTATTTTATTTGATTCTACCAAACTCATCCCACTTATTATCTATTCTTTGGCATTTCACGTTAGTTTTTGTTGATTTTCTTTCTTTTTTTGGTCTTATTTTTTTTAATAAACTTATAAGCTTAAATAGTTTTATCTTTTTAACAAATTAACTTTTACCAAATAAGTAAATTTATAAATATACAAATTATATATATACTTTTAAATTTATTAATATATATATATATATATATTATTTTTTTAATATAGTAGATGATCTATGTAATTTGTGTTAACTTAATTATTTGTATTATTTGTTTTTTTTTATACAATTAACAATCAAGTTTTTTGGGTTTTTTTTTTTGATAAATAGAGATTTTATATGTGTGTATATATATTAAATATATAAAATAGCGGTAAACCCGAAACGGTATACCGGTATTGACCGGTATCCGAAATATATCATACCACTGGCCAAACCGGTACAACCTCCGGTACGGTATTGACCTTCTTGATATTAACTACAACAATCAAAGGGGTGTTGTGGAGTTAGTCATGTACTGAGATCTGTGCAATGGGTTAGTCACAAATTGGAGGTTTGTGCATCAAGAGAAAAAATGCTACTACAAGATCAAATCCAATTGGGTATTAGAGCAAAAGTTTAACTGTAAGTTGATATTTCAGGATAGGCCAAGTAGTTGATAAGATTCCTTATATTTTTAACCGCTTGATTGTTGATTAGTGAATTCTTAAGAGTAGTGACATTAAAATCATCTGATGGGGTTTTTGCCTTGCGAGGTTTTCCCCATTTGTCAACAAATCATCATGTTAAATTTATTTTCCGTTACGTTTAGTATTCTTGGTGATTTGTTGGTGCCTTCACGATTTGCATGCAATTGAACCTAATTTATCAACTTAGGTAATTGAATTAATTAACTAGGGTCAAGTTATCTTAACCCAATAATTTTGATAGGAAGTAGGAGATTTCTAATCACCATAAAAATAATAATAACTAGTCTTATCATACGTGCTCCACACGTGAGATGAGACTCTTTTTTTATTTTGAGTTTAATGTAATTTTACACATAAAGAAATTTTTAAGAAACTAAAATTTAGGATTTGAAATTGATTATACTACTAGTTTAATATGCGCTAGTTTTTAGGAAAAAATGTATCAAACGTGCATGAGATATATTTAAATCGAGAGTGTACTAATTTTAGGAAAAAGTTTTCCCTGGTAGTTTTTATTTTTAATTTTGTTGAATTAAAATTTTAACCCAATTTTTTTATTTTTTAAGAATAAGGATTATCTAATTACATTAGGGGTATTTTTGACATTTTTTGAAACCATAACTATCTTTCTGAATCCTCTCAATATATAATAATAATAATAATATTATAATAATACTTTTTTTTACAAAGGAAAAAAATTGATTATTATTGTGTGCTTCTTCTTATTTTTAGCCATTTTCCGTTATTTTTCGTAGCTTTGATTGAACAACAAAGAAAATTATAATTAGATATATAGTCTAATTGGCTTTTATGAAAATAATTGGCTGTTGTAAATTGAAATTTTGTCATTGATTTTTTTTTTTTGAAGCAATGTGGGACAATTACCCAAGTTTTACCACCTTCCAATAAGAGATTGACACATTAGCATGTTATTTAAAATTCAAGACATCCTACTATACCTAATAACATCTCAATAAACTTCCAATTTAGTTGTATTTATATATATATATAGGTATTAGAATTAATTGAGCATAGTTGTACTTATTCTTAAATATGTAATAAGATAGTGTGGCATGTTGAGATTGAAGGAGTAAAACATGAGTTTTATACCACGTCCTTACAAAATTTAATTTTTAAATTTATAAGGCCGAGTAACATTTTTTTTGGTGGTTTTTATTTTAAAAGTGAAATTTGGGATATTTTTGGTTTTTTGGTAGTTGCCATTATTGTGGAAAATGCCATTTTTTTTTATACAGAAGAAAAATAAAAACCTTAAAGGATTTTTTTTTTTATAATAAAAAGCCATAATAAAACATTAAATAATCCTAAATGACAATAATTCAAATCAAAGGTAGAGCAGAAGTCAATTTTTTAAGAGGAATAGTAGTAGTCATTTTACATTACTACAAAAAAAAAAAAATAGACATAAAATCTTTTTAAATAGACATAAATGACCACAAAAAATATGAATTAAAGTGTCTTAAAATTCATTACCAAAAAAATAAATTTAGTTCATTTAAAGAAAATTAAAACCACCACACACCCTTAGTACGGTGGTCACTCTACAAGTATAAATGCTTGTGGGGGGTAAGGGTCGGGGTTCAAGTCTCCAAGATAGAGCTTCACACACATATACATTTAGATTATGTTAGAGTAGAAATTATAACTTGTATAAAAAAAATAATTTATAAGAAATTAATGACATGTCATTATTGTATGCTTTGAGAAAGAGACACGTGTTATCATTGCATGCATCCTCCAATTTGAGAATCCAACTTTTATGATATGCTAACTTGTACCCCCATGTATATGCATGGATATATTTAAAAGATACACATTAAAATGCATAGTATAATAATCTTACATATATAATTTAAAAATTATTAATAGTCATTCTTACATTTTTTTTAACTCTTTAAAAAGCCTTGGAAGAATGTTATTAGGTAGAAAATGTAAATTGTCCATTTTAAAAATATTTTTATGTTCATTAATTCTAGATTCTTTGGTTTTTGTATAATACAATAACTCACTTGAATGGATATATATGATATGTGTGGGGAGTAAAAGGGCCCAAATGGGCATATAGGCCTTTGGGCTGTAACATGGAGGGCCGACCTGCTCTAGAATTAAACTCTATGAGTCGGCCCATACGCCGAGGGTCCGAGGATACAGCCGAGGACGAGCTTCTCCTCGGAAAAGCCCTAGAGAATTTAAAGTTTCATTATGAAGGTCAAAGCACAACTCTGGAAAGACCAGTGGTTAAAAGGGGACATCATGAATCTTCTAGATGCACCAGTATTAAAGAAAATATCAAGAATAAAGGCTGCCACCTCCGCATTAAAGGCTCTGCACCTACCTCCCTGGCCGCATTAATGGGGAGGTGACCCCTGAACAGTGAGGTGGAAACTTCTAGTCACTGTTCAAAAAGTATCAAGGAAGGAAGTATAAAAGGGGGGTAAAGGCCAAAGAAAAGAAGGAGGAGAAAACTAAGAAAGAAATTAAAAACTTGTAATCTTAAAGGAAGCAAGAGAAATAATAAAGAAGTAGTCCTCGGCTCGAGTCTGAGGAGATCCATTTGTCATTATCGTTTGTTATTTACTTGTGTTTGTTTATAAAGGCCTGTTATCAAGTTCCCAGTACTTCTAACCTAGGTTTCAAGCCCACACTCTACAAATTTTATTGTTTAAGGCTCATTGGGTCTGAGCCCGTGATTGTCTTTGGGTCCAGGTGCAGTTGTGCACTTACAATTGGCGTCGTCTGTGGGAAACCTGGTCTAGAAAAGGTTGGGATACCATGGCAGGCCTAGGTTCTCACCATGCAAAATCACAGGGATCACCATCGGAGGATCGTTTCGAGTGCCTTGAGCGTCAAAGGGATCGTGAGGGAAGTGTCCATACAGAATACCCCGGCGCTAGCCATACTCATGGTGGGGGTAGCACCACCCACGAGGAGGGTTCTAAATCCATGCAGAAGGAAATCAATAGTTTGAAGAGAAAGTTACGTCGTGCTAAACGTAGGTTTTCACCGTTCTCATCTAATCCTTCCTCAGAGGAGGATAGGGGAGGTGGCTACAACTCGAGGTCGCGCTCCCCCACCAGTGCAACGTCCTCCGGTGAGGAGGACGACCAGCCAACTCGCAGACGTAAGAAGCTTCATTCTAGGGGCTTAGGCAACGATGCTATGAGTAGGGCGTTGCACTAACTCTCCAAATCTCCATTTACACGGAGGATTGAGAAAGGAAGGCTTCCCAGGAGGTTTACCCAGCCCACTTTTACCATCTATAATGGCCGGACTGATTCGGTGGAGCACGTGAGTCACTTTAACCAGAGGATGGCGGTGCACTCTCACAACGAGACCCTGATGTGTAAAGTTTTCCCCTCTAGCCTGGGACCTGTTGCTATGAGGTGGTTCAATGGCCTTAAGTCGGGGTCTATAGGTTCGTTTGGGGAGCTTACTAGAGCATTCGCTTCGCGGTTCAATACGTGTAGCAGAGTCCCTCGGCCATTGGACTCGCTGTTATCCATGACTATGAGGGAGGGGGAGACGTTGAAAGCATACTCCGACCGTTATTGGGAGATTTTTAATGAAATAGATGGCGACTTTGATGAGGTGGCGCTTAATACCTTTAAGGTAGGCCTTCCTACTGATCACGACCTGAGAAAGTCTTTGACTAAAAAGCCCGTCTGCAATGTACGTCGCCTCATGGACCGTATTGACGAGTATAAGAGAGTGGAGGAAGACCAACAGCAAGGAAAGGGTAAGGAAAAGGTTATCCCGCAGGAGAGAAGGGATTTCAGGTCGGACAGATACCACAATAACAGGCCGAGGAGAGATTACGTTGGACAGTCCGCCTCGGCAGCACCTCAGGCCGTGAACACTGTGTTCCGAGAACCAGTACATCAGCTGCTGGAGAAAGTTCGTAAGGAGCCCTTCTTCAAATGGCCTGATAAGATGGCAGGAGACCCTGCGAAGAGGTATCAGAACCTCTTTTGCCAGTACCACCAAGATATGGGCCATACTATTGAGAACTGTCGGACCCTTTGGAACCACTTGGAGCAGCTTGTCAGTGAAGGAAAACTGAAGCAGCACCTTTGCCAACCTAGCGGGCAGGGCAGTCAATCTGGTTCAAACAATCAGAGGAATAATTCATCTCGGCCGGCTTTAGGAACAATTAATGTTATTTTTGCTGCACCTGGCAGGACCGGTTCGGCTCCCACTAGGGTGATGGCAGTTTCTCATTCTCAGGCTGAGGATACAGGCTGCAGGCCGAAGAGGTTGAAGCTCAATTTTCCCGTCTTGGGATTTTCTGAGGAGGATAAAGTAGGGACTATCCAACCCCATGACGATGCTTTTGTAGTTACGCTCAGGATAGGGAACTATGATGTGAGGAGGGTGATGATAGATCAGGGCAGCGGTGCAGATATCATGTACCCTGATCTATTTAAGGGGTTAAGATTGAAGCTGGAAGATCTTACTCCTTACGACTCACCACTTATAAGCTTCGAAGGGAGGTCCGTTGTGCCGAAGGGACAGATTCGTTTGCCCGTTCAATCCAGCTCAGAAACGGTTGAAGTGGACTTCATCGTGGTTGATGCGTATTCTCCATACACGGCCATCCTCGCCAGGCCTTGGCTGCACGCTCTGGGAGCTGTCTCCTCTACTTTGCATGTTAAAGTTAAATTCCCCTCGGGGGAATATGTTGAGGAAGTTCTCGGCAGCCAATCGGTGGCCAGGCAATGCATATCGGCTGCAGTACTACATCAGACAGAAGCCGAGTCTTCGGCTTTAATCACCAAAGACTTATAGCAGTTAACAGCTCCTGGTTCATCTGGGATGGTGACAGGAGAGGAGACACATTGTGAGGAGTTAAAGAAGTTTCCAGTAGCCGATAACCCAGAGAGGTTCTTCCAAGTCGGCATACTTTTTCCACACCAAGAGAAGATCGAATTGTTAGAATTTCTGAAGGACAATATTGATGTTTTTGCGTGGGATCCTTACGAAGCTCTAGGCGTCGATCCGAGCTTCATTTGTCATCATTTAAATGTCAACCCAACTATTGTTCCGAGAAGGCAGCCACCTCGGCGCTCTTCCAGAGAACATTCCGAGGCTGTGAGGGAAGAGGTGCTTAAACTCAAGAGGGCTGGGGCTATCAAAGAAGTTTTCTACCCCGCGTGGTTGGCCCATACAGTTGTTGTTAAAAAGAAGAATGGAACGTGGAGGGTATGTGTGGACTTTACTGATCTGAACAAGGCCTGTCCCAAAGATTCGTTCCCAATGCCGCGTATTGATCAACTGGTGGATGCCACTGTCGGACATCCTCGGATGAGTTTTTTGGACGCTTTCCAAGGTTACCACCAGATTCCCTTGGCATTGGAGGACCAAGAGAAGACTGCCTTCATTACTCCGACGGGGAATTATCATTATAAGGTCATGCCATTTGGTTTGAAAAATGCTGGGGCTACTTACCAAAGAATGATGACCAGGATGTTCGAACAGCAGTTGGGGAAGACTATTGAGGTGTATGTAGACGATATGGTGGTAAAGAAAAAAACGATACCTTCACACGTGAGAGACCTGGCTGACACCTTTCGGGTGTTAAGAAAGTACAAGCTGCGCCTTAATGCCTCAAAATGCTCTTTCGGCGTTGGGTCTGGAAAGTTTTTGGGGTACATGATCACTCATAGAGGCATAGAGGTAAACCCAGCACAGGTGAAGGCTATTCAGGACTTGCAGCCTCCTCGCAACCCAAAGGAAATCCAGAAATTGACCGGGATGATTGCCGCATTGAATAGGTTTATCTCTCGGTCAGCTGACCGATGTCGTCCCTTCTTCCAATTGTTGAATAAGTGGGGCTTCAATGGACCGAGGACTGCGTGTTAGCTTTCCAGCAGCTTAAACAATATCTTTCTCGGCCACCCATTTTGTCTCGCCCCGAGGCGGACGAGGTCTTGTTTGCTTATCTGGCAGTGGCCGTACACGCGGTCAGCCTGGTCCTTATCAGGAATGAAAGTGGGATGCAAAGACCGGTCTACTACGTTAGTAAGTCTTTGAATGAGGCCGAGGTGCGCTACTTGCTCTTGGAGAAAGCGCTTCTGGCCATAGTTCATGCCACGCGGAAGCTCCCTCATTATTTTCAGTCTCATACTGTGGTGGTTCTGACCCAATTGCCTCTCAAGGCAGTGTTACGCAGCGCCGACTACACTGGTATGGTGGCAAAGTGGGGAACCATATTAGGAGTTTTTTACGTTAAATACAAACCTCGCACCTCGGTGAAGGGCCAGGTCCTCGCTGACTTGGTGGCAGAGTTTACTGAACCATTGCCAGAAGAGACTCTAAAAGAAGCACGCATGGATGGAAAATCAGTTGGTATGATCACGGCCGCAGGGCCTTCGCCTTGGAAAATGTATATGGATGGGGCAGCTAATCAGAGAGGGTCTGGGGTGGGACTTGTCCTGATATCCCCGGAGGGAATTATCTTTGAAAAATCTCTAAGGCTATCATTCTCGGCTACTAATAATGAAGCCGAATACGAAGCAGTTCTGGTAGGCATGAACATGTTACATAAGATGGGTGGAAAGGAAGTCCATGCGTTCTCGGACTCTCAGTTAGTGGTCGGCCAGGTCATGGGGACCATGGAGGCCAGGGACACAAGAATGCAAGAATATCTGGCCCAAGTCAAGCGTCAGCAAGCAGAATTTGACTCCTTTGTCTTAGCTCACATCTCTAGGAGTGGGAACACTCATGCCGATTCCTTGGCTACGTTAGCAACGTCCTCGGCTCAGGACTTGCCCAAGATTATCCTTGTAGAGGATTTGCTGGAGCCAACTCTTATCCCCGCCAGGGCGGCTCGCGTCCATCTAATAAGGCTTGGACCTAGTTGGATGGACCCAGTCGTATCTTTTCTTAAGAACGACATCCTTCCTGAGGACAAGTCTGAAGCAGAGAAGGTGCGTCGGAAGGTGCCACGTTTTTGGCTATCCGAGGATCAGAAGCTGTATAAACGATCCTTTTCAGGACCGTACTTGTTGTGTGTGCACCCTGAATCAACGGAAGCATTACTAGAGGAACTGCATGAGGGAATTTGTGGGAGCCACACTGGGGGAAGGTCCTTAACCCATAGAGCTCTAACTCAGGGTTATTGGTGGCCCAACATGCAGAGAGAGGCTCAGGACTATGCCAGAAAATGTGATCAATGCCAGAGGTTCACCCCTAATATTCATAAACCTGGTGGGGTTCTTAACCCTCTCTCCAGTTCTTGGCCTTTTGCGCAGTGGGGATTGGACATAGTGGGGCCATTTCCGAGAGCAGCAGGAAATAAAAGATGGCTTCTTGTGGGAACAGACTATTTTACCAAATGGGTTGAGGCCGAGCCCTTAGCAAATATCAGAGATATTGATTCCAAGAAGTTTGTCTGGAAAAATATTGTCACTAGATTTGGTATACCACACACACTTATCTCTGACAATGGCGTTCAATTTGACAGCAAGGCCTTTAGGCAATATTGTGGTGACATAGGTATCATAAACAGATACTCCACCCCAGCTTATCCTCAGGGAAATGGGCAAGCCGAGGCCGTTAACAAGGTCATAGTCAGTGGGCTTAAGAAAAGGTTGGACGATGCGAAAGGCAGATGGGTAGAAGAGCTCCCTCATGTTCTATGGACGTATCGGACCACACCGCGCAGGTCCACGGGAGAAACGCCATTCTCTATGACTTATGGAGCCGAGGCGGTGATACCTCTGGAATCTGGTTTTCCCACCCTAAAGACAAGTTCTTTTAGCCCGGAGAATAACAATGGACTCCTGGAGAAAGGTCTTGATTTACTCGAGGAACGACGCGAGGCAGCCATGGTCCAAATGGCTTATTATCAACAGAAGCTAAAACGGGGATATGATGCCCACGTGAAGCTAAGGCCACTTGCACCTGGTGATCTTGTACTAAGCAAAGTTGTAGGCACTTCTAGGAACCCAGCTTGGGGTAAGCTAGGACCCAACTGGGATGGCCCCTATCATATTGTTTCAGTAGCAGGCATAGGGTCATATCGGCTAGCTGACCTAGATGAAAGAATTATACCACGTCCGTGGAATGTAAATAATCTTAGAAGATATTATTATTAATAAAATGGGTTTTTGTCAGTTAATATTTCAAAGTTATGAGTACCTCTGACACCTGCAGCTACTGCTCTTAAGAATCAAACAGAAACTTGGTTAAGTGCAGTCCTCGGACCACAAACCTTGTGGAAATTGATGTCTTGTCATTTGTTAAACAGAACCTTAGTTATGCCAGGCCCTCGGACCTCCTACTTTGGGAAAATTAACATTTGAAGCTACTGCTCTTAAGAATCAAACAGAAACTTGGTTAAGTGCAGTCCTCGGACCACAAACCTTATTGATGTCTTGTCATTTGTTAAACAGAACCTTAGTTATGTCGTGTCCTCGGACCTCCTACTTTGGGAAAATTAACATTTGAAGCTACTGTTCTTGAGAATCAAACAGAAACTTGGTTAAGTGCAGTCCTCGGACCACAAACCTTGTGGAAATTGATGTCTTGTCATTTGTTAAACAGAACTTTAGTTATGCCGGGTCCTCGGACCTCCTACTTTGGGGAAATTAACATTTGAAGCTACTGTTCTTAAGAATCAAACAGAAACTTGGTTAAGTGCAGTCCTCGGACCACAAACCTTGTGGAAATTGATGTCTTGTCATTTGTTAAACAGAACCTTAGTTATGCTGGGTCCTCGGACCTCCTACTTTGGGGAAATTAACATTTGAAACTACTGTTCTTAAAAATCAAATAGGGACTTGGTTAAGTATAGTCCTCGGACCAAACCTTGTCACTATTCTTAATATTTTGTCACTATTCTTATTCTTATCACCCCTTTTTATGGAAATCATTATCTCATCATTTATTAATTTGGATCTCAAGTTCTTCATTCTTAAGTGTTAAGCAAAATTTTTGCAAGGAATGGTCTTTGGACCTTACATCCTGCTGAAAGCAATATATCAGGTTACAAAGGTTTAACTGTCATATGAGTTGTCTAACTTTGGTGTTACTTGATGTCTAAATTAAGTTATGCGGCAGTTTTGAAGTCATAGTTAATTGCATGGTGGAGTTGTACTTATTTATTCTGCTTCCCCTTTAACTGTTTGTTATTAAAAGCTCTCATGGCAAGCACAAAAAGAATAAAGTAAAACCAAGACAACGTGAACAAAAATTGAATAAAAGTCTTCTTCATTAATTATATACAAAGAAGGGGAGTACATAAAATTCCTATACTAGGCCCTAAACTAGGGAAGGGGGGTCTTGAAGGAGCCGCCACCTCGCATCTTCAATTCAGCTCAAAGGCTGACAAAACTTGTTTCCCTTTGTCCGTTGAAGGAACGAGGGGCTCCACACTTTGGATGCAGCTCCTTCTCGGCACCACCACACTCGTCCTTCTCTTTGTGGGAACCTTCGGTGTCTTCGTAGGAGCAGGAACGAGCTCTTCCACTACGGGAGGAAGGGCAGGGGAGGCAGCAACAGGAGGGTCTTCAATTTCCTGTATGTCTAGGGGAAGCCAGATGTTCTCGGGCTTCCTCAGCTCGGAAGCTTGAGGAACCCCTACCGCATTCATGGCCTCTCCCCAAACCTGCTAACAGTACTCTCGGCACAAGGCCGCGAAAGCCTCTGTCAACTCTTCTTGCGTTCTGGCCACCCCTTCCTGATAACTGGCCTTCTTCGCAGCCTCTAGTGCGTGCTGATGGGCGCGAGCCTCCTCCTTAGCCCGCGTAAGCTCCTTTTCCAAGTCAGAGCGTGCCTGTTGGACTTGGGCGAGCTCGTCATCCTTTTGACGAAGGAGCTTACGCTGCCCCTCCACTTGGGTTGTCATCGTCTTCAAGCTGGCCTTGTCACCATCTCTTTCTCTTTTCAAGTCGGCCAGCTCTGACGTGATCTTCCCGTTCTCTGCTAAGGCCTTGCCTAGGGATCTTTCTGTCTCCTGTCTTAGCTCTTGCTCCATCCCAGCGCGCTTCCGAGAATCCTCCACGAACTTCTCGGCCGTGAAAACCTCTTGGATGGGATCGCAAATATGCTAGGAGGTTAAAAACGATTGAAGTTGCTTACAAATAAATATAAAATATAAATGTAAGGTGGAACTTACCAGAGCTAAGCCCCTTTTTAAAGAGAGGAACAACTGCGGCTGGCCCATCTTCTCCAAGGACTCCATGTCCACGGGCGGCGAAGAGGCATTCCAAAGACCTCGGCTAAGTGGTGAAGCGTGGCCTTGCCGGACCGCCCTAATACCGGAGTGGCGGGGAATGGGAGCGCCGTCCGTCTCAAGTCAGTAGACCAGGTAGTTGGTGCTCGGCTAACCTCGTCCACTTCTCGACCTCCCCGCTTTCAGGCGAGCGGGCGCGCCTTTGCCCTTGTCCAACTTCTCGCTGGGGCCGGCGCGGCCGTTTCATCTTCTTTTGCTTTTCTCCTCCGGCCCCCTCAACCTCCGCTTTCCTTTTCTTCTTGGGATCTTCGAACTTCGGAGGCTTAGGGTCGACGGAGGAGGAGGAGGTAGTGGTAAAGCGGGGAACACCGGGACCCCCGTGTCCCTTTCTTTGCCACTCGGGCGCCTCTATCGGTCATAAGATCCTTTAGCTTGTCCATATCTTCTTCAATGGAACTGTCGTCTGGACGCGCTATCACTAGACCCGCGATCCCAGAGGCCTCGGCTTCTTCTTCTTCCTCATCCGAAAGGATGACAAACGGGTTTCCGCGAGGTCTCAGGGAGTCCTCGAGCTGAAACTGGTCTATCTCCTCGTCCAATGTGTTCGAGGAAGACACTCGCTCCTCTGGGACGTCAATAGCCTGAGAGCGCACAGCGAGGGGAACTGCCGCTATGGGCTGTGTGTACAAGACAGTGTGAGGGGCGTCAGGGATGTCGTGATCGTCCAAGAAGTGACGTCTGGCTACGTTGATTTTCCTACGCCTTCGGTCACCCGCGATTATGGCGTTCTCAATCTCTTGGAAGTCCGAGGAGACGGGATCGTATCCCAAAATCAAGTGGGCCGCTCTAAGCTGTAGGTCTTTGCTAATAAACACCTCGGAGCGCAGCACCCTATTCAAGTCTGCAACGTTGCAGTGGCTTAAGCGCGGGCGTACGTTTTGCTTATCTGCAAAGAAAAACATCCAAACAGACAAACATGGTCAGATTCACACAACATATAATAAACTTAAATAAACATGAATACATGTGAATACGCATTTTTGTGAGTGTTAGATGAATTTGTGCGGTGGGGGGGTTAATCCTAAGGTGTCGCACCTAGATCTCCCCACTCAACTGGGCAATGGAGGTCGTCGTGCCAGTTCCTAGAGACGATTAGGTAGTCATCCTTCATGCCTTTGTTGGACTTGGGCAAACAGGAGATCAACCTAACTGCGCTGGAGCGGGATTTGATGTAATGACCGACTCTAGTGAGTTTGTGGCATTCGTACATAAAGACGACATTATGCCAGGTGAGGTTCAGACCCATTTGCTCGTTCAGAGCGTCGACGCTACCCAAAACTCTAAAAACGTTTGGGGCGCACTGATCGGGACACAACTGGTGGTTGCGGAGGTACTCCCTGGTTACAGGCTTCATTGGGAGGGTCAGCCCACCTTCTACAAAGGCTACCATTGGGATGATAACCTCTCCGGCCTTCCTAGAACCAGCCACGGCTTCCACCAGACAGTATTCTAAACCTACGTCGCTGGGAATCCTATACTTGGCTCTAAAGCCTTCCATCCCAGCAGCGGTATCAACTAGACATTTGAACTTTCCCATCAGAAAGGAACGAAAGGCTAAATTCTAAAAGGGGGAGTGATTATAAGGGGAGCCGAGGACAGGGTCCGAGGAGAAAGGGTCAAGAGAAAAAAAAGGAATAGGAACTTACAGACTTGAAGTTGTGCGAGTTTCCACGGATTTGTGCAGACAAAAGGTGATTGCTGATGTTTTGATGAGATTAGTCCCTGATGAATTAAATGAAGGTGCAGGTTCCCGAAGCGTCATCACGTGTGGGAAGCGGCCTCGAAATTATATTTGTCCCGCCCAAATTTTCGTGAAATAACGAGGACCGTTGGATGCCCATCTCACCGTTGAACGTGGGGGACAAGGTGTAACTTATAGTAATAAATGCGCGCGTTTTTGAAAATAAAATTGCCAAGTGTCACCCTCCGGAATGCGGAACGGTTTTCACACGTTTGGTTATTTCAGAAAGTATGGAGGAAGTGTTCGTTGGATCAAAACCCTATTTTTCTCCTCGGATGATGAAAAATAGAGTTTTGAGGGGCTATTGTGGGGAGTAAAAGGGCCCAAATGGGCATATGGGCCTTTGGGTTGTAACATGGAGGGCCGACCTGCTCCAGGATTAAACTCTATGAGTTGGCCCATACGCCGAGGGTCCGAGGATACAGCCGAGGACGAACTCCTCCTCTGAAAAGCCTTAGAGAATTCAAAGTTTCATTATGAAGGTCAAAGCACAACTCTGGAAAGACCAGTGGTTAAAAGGGGACATCCTGAATCTTCTAGATGCACCAGTATTAAAGAAAATATCAAGAATAAAGGCTGCCACCTCCGCATTAAAGGCTCTGCACCTACCTCCCTGGCTGCATTAATGGGGAGGTGACCCCTGAACAGTGAGGTGGAAACTTCTAGTCACTGTTCAAAAAGTATTAGGGAAGGAAGTGTAAAAGGGGGGTAAAGGCCAAAGAAAAGGGGGATCGGAAAACTAAGAAAGAAATTAAGAACTTGTAATCTTGAAGGAAGAAAGAGAAATAATAAAGAAGTAGTCCTCGGCTCGAGTCCGAGGAGATCCATTTGTCATTATCGTTCGTTATTTACTTGTGTTTGCTTATAAAAGCCTGTTATCAAGCTCACAACACTTCTAACCTAGGTTTCAAGCCCACACTCTACAAATTTTATTGTTTAAGGCTCATTGGGCCTGAGCCCGTGATTGTCTTTGGGTCTAGGTGCAATTGTGCACTTACAATATGGTCCCACATTTCATTCCAAAATTAAGAAATAAAACTCTCTCTAAAAATAAATAATTTAGGACACATAGCGCAAAATTGGATTTTAATTGTAAAATTTAATTGGATTTTCTCTCAGTTTTACTTATTAATATATATATATATATATATATATATATATATATATATATAATTTTGTGCCAGATGAATTTTTTTTAGTTATAAAAAAAAGGCACATAAATAAAAAATCATTCAAACTATCTCTTCCTCTAATTTTATATATAGTGTTAAATATATGATAATGTTTTTTTTTATAATTTATTTATATTGGACTCCTCGTTTTCTACACTAAATTAACTCATTTGGTACAAAAATTTAAAAAAATTGATTAGATGGAACACATGCCATGAAATTAAACTTTAATTTAAATCCAATTTTTACACTGAACTAACTAACTTGGTTAAAAAATTTTAAAAATTGATTAGATGGGACACGTGGCGCAAAATTAGACTCTAATTAAATTTTAATTTAAAATTTAATTGGATTTTCTCTTAACTTTGCTTATGACTATATACTAGCTTGTAACCCTATGCATATGCATGGATACACTTAAAAATATACAATTAGATGTATAATATAATTCCTATATATATAATTTAAATACAATTGATAATCATTTTTATATTTTGTTAACTCTTTAAAAAATTTGTAAAGATATTATTAGGTATAAGATGTAAATTTTCCATTTTTTTTATTTTATTTATTATTGTGAAGATTTTTTTTATTTTTTATTTTACGATTCATTCATTCTACACTCTTTAATTTTTGTACTTAATAACTCACTTGAATGAATATTTATGATGTGGTCCCACATTTGATTTTAAAATTAAGAAGTAAAACTTTTTAAGAATAAATAATTTAAAACACATGACGCAAAATTGGAACTCTAATTTGGAATTTTAATTTTAATTTCTCTCAGCTTCACCTATTGATGGGGGTCAACTATGTGTCACTCGTCCTTGGTCGTCGTCCAAAGTATAACCATACCTAGATTAAGTAATCCGAGAACGAGAACATGCACAAACACTCGTCCATTGATAACCAAGTGATCCAGTGAAGTAAGTTTTCCATAGACGAGTTTATCTAAAGATGACTAAATACATGGACGACCAAATTATACTTGTAGATTTTGTGGAAAATCCTCCATTATTATGGGTTTTTATGGTTTACTTATATTAGACCTTTTTTTTTAACACTAAATTAATTCATTTGGTACAAAAATTAAAAAAAATTAGATTAGATGGGACACATGTTACAAAATTAAATTCTAATTGAAATCCAATTTTTACATTAAATTAACTCATTTGGCACAAAAATTTAAAAATTTAAATTAGATAGGACACGTGACACAAAATTAAACTCTAATTGAATTCCAATTTGAAATCTAATTGGATTTTTTCTCAGCTTTATCTATTATTATTATTATTATTATTATTATTATTATTATTATATATGTATATTACATTGAATTAACTCACTTGGCACAAAATTTTAAAAACTTAGATTAGATGGGACACATGGTATAAAATTAGACTCTAATTGAATTCCAATTTGAAATCTGATTAGATTTTCTCTTAGCTTTACCTATTATTATTATTATTATTATTGATTGATTGATCGATTGATTAGTTACACTTGCACCAAGAGTTTGGTAGTTCAATTAGTATATCTTAGTGATTTGATTCCAACTAAAATATATAGGGTTTAAATCTTATTTCCTTGACCTTAAGTCTTAATTTAATTGATTAAAAAAAATAATCAGCTATTGTAGCCAAAGTCCACGGGGAAAGCGTAAAATTTTTATTATTTTAAGGACAAACAATTATTATACAGACTTGCATGAAACACAAAACCAAATTAGTCGGCCTTGCCCTCTTTTTAAGTGAGTCCATATATTTGGGAAAAGTGTCAATATAAATGGAAAAAGTAAATAAATAAGCCCATCTAATTAGGAATCCAAAAAGTTGTATTGATCCATATAGGACTGGCCCACTTTTTAGTTTTTAGGTGAGCCGTATTTAATTAGAAAAATAAAACTAAAAGCCCATATAATCCATTAAAAAAGCCTAAGCCCAAAAAATAAAAAAGCCCCAACCCAGGCCCGTTTAAGAAAAAATTAAAAAAAGGAATGGCCCATGCAGGTCTCGAACCTGCGACCTTCGCGTTATTAGCACGACGCTCTAACCAGCTGAGCTAATAGGCCCGTATGCATAAAATGTTGAATATTATTTATAAATACTTTTAGAACGTTAGAAGTTTTGATAAGGTTATACCCTCCATAGCGAAGTGACAGTGTCGCAAAGAAGAGCAGCGGAGGAGATGGACAACATAACAGCAAGTGAATTGGCTGGATTTGGAGTTGGAGCTCTTCTATTATGTGCCACCATTGTTGCCCCAAGAATTGATGCTTTTATCTCTGCCTCCCAGCGCAGGTCTTTGTCTCTGTCTTACTATCCTCATTTCTATTCTGAGTCTCTGATCCATCCCATTTTTTGTGTAAATTCTGACTTGGGATATATTGGTATGCACAATTATGTATCTGGGGTTCTGTTAAAATTTGTCTTTCTTATGATTTGATAAGTTGTAAACCTCTAATTGGACTCAAAATCAAAGCTTTAACTTGCTTGAACTATGTTGGTTGATATATTTAGAACCTTATCCTCTCTTGAAAAATCAAATTCAAATATGTTGGTTGCTTATTTGCTTTGCCTGCTCTTGTCCTTCAGAATTGTGTCTCATCTTCATTGGTCTTTGTTGCACATGAACTAACCATGTTAGACAACTTTCCTTACTTAATCTGAAATACAAGATTTGAGGTCGGCATCACATTTTATAAAGTATGGGACAACTCAATCTCTTATGTCATTGGCCTTTGTTGTTAGTAGTCTTAAACATTTGGTTTTATGACTTCATTTGCTTTTATTTTCTACCATGGCACTCATTATAAAGACACTCTCGGATATGCCATTGTTGCATGCATTCAATTAGAGCGGGAAAGGATCCCCTTCAATTGAATCCTCCAATTTCCTCCCATTCTTAGCTGAATGTGTGACACGTGGAATTCTTTTGATTTTTAAATGCCACATGTCTTACATAAAAAAAAATTGGAGAGAATTAGAAGATTCAATGGGAGGGGATTTTATCATGATACTAGAATTTGGGTCTTCCCCAACTTGAAGGGTTGTTGTGAGTTTTGTATTGTGAAAGCTTGAAGTGACTTCTCTATATTTTCTTCATGAGTCAAATTTTTGGGAAACAATAAATAAATTTGATAAGCTTTAGTCCTCCACTTTGTGTTCATTTTGGTGTGCTCTCTTGTTTGATTATTTACATCTTTGCAACAATTTGTTCTTGAGCTTGGAAACCTGGTAGTGGTTTTTCTTTTTCTTGGCATTGACACTTGAAACTCTTTGCTGGGCTGCTTGATTTCCTAAAGTTGAACAAAGAATTTGTATGCAGTTCAACAATTATGTAGATAGGGATCTGATCACAAAAGATGCAAATGGATGAAGTAGTTTATTAAGAACTCTTCAAAGAATATTGCTAATCACTTTCCAATTAGTGTAGTGGGACATAACCTATGATTTTCTTTGGTCACTAGCCCATGTAAATGTTTATTGATAGATATTAATGTTCAAGGAATTACTTCACCGTCAGTATTCAAGGTAATTCTGTTTTTATGGTAGATTTTTGGTGGTTCTTTGTCTTGTTTAGAAAGTCATGAGTGATATATGCTACCTAAAAGTGGGATTTATGTATACTACCAGTACTGCTGCTGATAGGTTTAAGGTTTATAATTTCATCCTTGCCTTTTACAGTAGTCACTTCCAGTGAGAGGTCTGATGTTAACCCAACAATTGCATCTTGTTTTGACTTGAGAAGAGAGTGGCATTGCTTAGTAGCTAGTTTCCTAGCAAAAGTTTGAAACTATTTTTGGAGATTAATAACACTGATATTGTAAGCATATTTTCCAATGGTTTATAACTTCGTATGTGATTAGATATATGTCAACATTCTGATAGTTTTTATGTTTGTGCTGTATTTTTTACTTTCAAATATTCAGCACTTTGGGTATGTGCAAGAGATGTGGCAATCTAAGGATGATAGCATGCTCAAAATGTAAAGGAACTGGTATACTCAAAGGTGGACTACTTGGTTTTAACCTTGATGATGACTTGTATCAATCGGTAGGAGGTGGTGGATCAAAGGTGCCATCCATTGCCTGCACAAAATGTCAAGCTAGGGGCCATTTCTGCTGCCCTGATTGCTCTAACACTTCATCGGTTTGATCCTCTTCAGTTCAAGTGGAAGGGTTTTTCTCTTGCAAAATTCATCCAAATCAAGCTTCCTCTTTTAACATTCATGTCCCAAGACTTTGCAGATATGTAATAGCAATTCACATTTTATAATCAGTGCAAAATGTAATATATATATCTTGGAATAGCGATATATGTACTCTAAATCCTGGCTTTTATGATTTCTGCCAAAATGCACTGTTCCCTATTCATATCCATTACAGAGAAAACTGGATAACTTTGCTGCTAGGTTCATCATTGTGATGTTAATCTCCATTACGATGCTGCTACTGCAAACCTATGAACTCTGACCCAGCACGCCAACTTGGGCTATTTGATTGTCAAACAATATCCATTTCAGGGCAATATCCAATAGTGCAAGTACTTGTCTTTGTTAGGTTGGGAGTGTTCATTTTATGGTATGAAACTTTTCTGAATAAAAATCCTCTATACTTTTAGCATTCTATTTTATGCTCCACTAATCAAAGTATGTCACGTATCTTCTTCTTCTTCTTCTTCTTTTTTTTCTTTTTTCCTTATAAAGTGACCAAAATCTAAAAAGGTGTGGAATATAAAGTGGAAAATTAAGAGTAGGTGACATCATGGTTTTGAAACCCGGACCGTTCATTAAACTATAAAAGGGAGAGGTTCAAGGTTTTTGAAGTCGAACCGAGGTTGAACCGGGGTCGAACCGTGATGATGTCATAATTAACTTAATAATTAATTAAAGCCTAAATATATATATATATATATTAAATTTATAAAACTAGCAAAATTGACTAATATATCTAGGAGTGTGCAAGGAGATGCCGTCACCGATCCAACCGACCGGCGCTGATCTGCCTGCACCGTCGCTGCAACCAACTGACGGAGCCGATGTCGGTGATCAGAGCTCGAATGGACTCCCAATGTCGGTGCGGTGTAGTCATTGGATCAGAGAGACCAAAATCGATTCTCCCCGAACCGAACCGATGCCTGCATATATGATATAACTTTCAGAGGTTTGGATATGACGTTGTCTCACCAAGAATCTATTTTAATTTTTTTTAACAAAATGTTGTCGTATTGGGTGTTAACAAAACAGTATAAACCTAGGTTTTCAAATTTCTCCCTAGGTATAAATTCTTTCTTTCACTCTCAGAAGGACCTTAACTCTCTCTCTCTCTCGCCTCTCGCCGGCTTGAGTCCCTGACGCCTCGCCTCAGCTGGCCTCTATAGCAGCCAGTAGGTGCTCACCAGTCACCGACTCACCGAGACAAGCCACCGGTAAGCCACTAAGGACTAAGCCCCTCTTTTCTCTCACCTCTCAGCAAAAACAAAAAGTTCAAACTCCAAACTAAGTTTATATTGTTACCTATTTGGTTTATTATGTTTTTTATCATGTTTTTTATCATTTTTCAGCACCTGTTTGAGTTGTTTCAGCTGTTTAGACTCAATGGTAATAGTAACACTGTTACCTATTTGGTTTATACTGTTACTAAGGCTGCATTTGGCTGGACGGTAAATCAATTTCAGAAAATATTTTTTGTATTTGCATGTGTTTGGTTCAACGGAAAATTTGGTCAAACTGAAAATCATTTCCACGTTGACCGGAAAATAACCCTCCCCAGCTGTAAATCAATTTCCGTTTCTATTTTACCTTCAAATACAATTTTCCAGAGTGAAAATAGAAAAGGAGAGAGAGAGAGAGAGCAACGGTAGTCACACCAGTGAGATCGCGCCAGCAAGCTAGCGCCCGCAAGATCGCACCGTCAAGCTCACGCTGTCCACTGCGCGCCTGCAAGACTGCGCCGTTGAGCTCGCGCGAACGAGATCAAGGTGCGAGATCGCGCCGTCGACTGCGCGCTCGAGAGACCGCGTCGTCGAGCTCGCGCGAACGAGATCGAGGCGCGAGATCACTCCGTCGACTGCGCACCGACGAGATCGAGGCGCCATAGAACTCACGCCATGAAATCGCACCGACCGCCGTGAGATTGTGCCGTGAGATCGGACCAGATTTGCGATGTGAGATCTCTTCCTCCTCCCTCTCTCAGTCTTGACCGAATGATTTATGTGGGAATGGTGTTTTTTATTTTTGTTTGTTTAACAGTTGATGTATTGCAAATTTATATTATAAAATTTGTTTGGAAGCTGGGAATATGACTGAGAAAATGTGAGAAATTAGTAGAAAATTTGCATTTTCAGAATGTTACCAAACACTTAAAATTATTTTCTAATATAATTTTTAAAATGCAACCAAACACTTGAAAATATTTTCCTTTCCTGAAAATATTTTCACCTGAAATTATTTTACACCCGGAAATTAATTTACACTGAAACAAACGCAGCCTAAGTGTAAATGCTCTGTTTTTTTTATGTTTTTTAGTTAATGATAGTAAATGCTCCGTTTTTTTTTATGTTTTTTTTACTAAGTGTAAATGCTCTGTTTTTTAGTTAATTCCTGTTTACCAAAAAGAAAAAAAAGTTTATACTGTTACTATAAACTTACTAAAGTATATATTACTAAGTTTATAGTTTATGTGAGTCCAGAGAATATGGAGGTGTGTTGGTTCCATCATGTACCTTGAACCTGGTTGAATGTGTTTGGTCGTTCTACTTCTATATGTGTGATGTTTCTGGAACAGACTTAGCTGTGACAAGACAGAAAGATATGATATTGGCAGAATTTTTAATGTTTCAAACCGACCAAACTGCACCGCTATAAGTTGGAAAACCAACTCTAATTAGTATGCATCGAATTTAATTATGAGAAAACCGATTCCTATCGGTTCAGTAACAAATTTGAGAAAAAACCGAGCATACCGAACTGCGCACACCCCTAAATATATCTATACATGTGAGGAAAATTTAATGATTTTCAAGCATATATTTTATAATTAAATAAGAAAGTTAATAAAATAAAATAAAATAATAACCATGAAGACATTAAAATTTATGATTAATTTTTGAAGAAAAGTTGAATATCTTTGAAGAATTTTAATTATAATTCTTTTTATTCCTTGTAAGAGATGGATAATTTAATTAAGTAGAATAAAATTGTGTTAAGTTGTCTTTTTTTTTTTTATAATTGCTAAGGGGTTGGACTGCACGGTTCTTGCAACCAGTTCGTGTGGTCCAATCTCGATTTTAGGGTTCACAGAATTAACAAAAAATCCAGTTCTTTATGCTTAAAAAACTGATTTTCATCCCGATTCTCGGTTTTCACAGTCCGACCTCCTAGTCCAATCCGGGTATGAAAATAGTGGGTGACACCCCCATTTTGTACCTGCCAAGCGCTAACAGCCAAAGTCCCTAGTCTCAATGATGAAGAAGGCCTAATCTCTACCAAAATTATTAGCACCATATGTTAAACACAATGGTTTATTTCCCAAGACTCAAACTCATTTAAAACTCATTCAATAATTTCATAAACAAAGCAACATATGTTGCTTTTAAGTCAACATACGCCAGTTTGAAAGTGGTGTACGCCACTTAGAAACAAAAACCCAAAAATCACTCAATTTCTATACGGTAGATGATTCTGGCTAGTGCAAGTTCACTAGAACCTCAAAAACCCTAGAGAAATCTATACCACTTGAACTCCCATACTTACTAACACTTTCTCCCTTTTGTTTTAGGGTAGTGGAGTCTTAGAAAAGTGATAGGAATGAAGCTTTTGAAAGCTAGAAGATTTCCTCGATTATTCTCTGGAATTGTAAAACAAGTCTCCCACCCATGAGATTCAATTATCACTATCATTTCCATCTCTCGTAAATCTTGTCCCCTTAAAGTTTTTGATGCCTTCGAGTTTTTCTAGGTTCCATGCACCCAGTCCTTTAACGTAGAGACCCTTAATAAAAATGATTGGGGTTCAAGCCAAGGTGCTCACAGTGGTATGGAGGATTTTGATTCAACTTTGGTAGTGCATGCACTCTTTTATTTATTAGTAGCTAAAGTGATTTGCTTAGTGGGGGTTCAAATGATAACATGGGGGTAATGATATGATTTGTGATTTGATTGATTATTTTGTTTTAAATGCAAAATTACTATTAATTAACATGATTTTTTTTTTTTATAGAAAGTTTATAGACACAAAAAAATTGATAAAACTTTTCACTCTTGTTAATGTGGTAAATTAATAGTGGTAAGTAAAAAAACGATGTTAGTGGGGGACCTGAATGAGAACTAGTAAGTTTGCTAACTCAATTATTGTGAAAAATGTTGTGAATTTTTTGTGTTGCTTTTTTTTTTTTTATTTTTAGAAGTGCAACATTCACAATATTTTTCACAAAAAATCCTAAGTATTAAGTTACTTCTTGTTTTCTATTTGAACCCACCACTATAATTATTTTTTTGACATCAATAACATGCTGTAACAACCTGCTATTTAATATTTGTTGCAAAAGTATTGTGAAATATGTTGTGAACATAGAATTTCTCTCTTATTTGCTTGTTTTCATTTGATAATTTTTTATTAGTTATAAATAACACTATTGGTTAAAATTTTGAGGCCTTTTTTTACTTGGGACTTAAGTTGACTACATCAATTACTTATAGCATTAAGCCGGCATTGTTTGAACCCCACCCTCACCTACTATATTCTTAAAAATAATAATAAAAAGAAAGAGAAAAAAAAAAAAGAGAGAGACTTGCGGTCATATGGCGTTTGGATTTGAGTAGTTGTTTATTATCTTGTGTCCATGATTATGAGCAAATTGGGATTGTGCCCTTAATCATACTACAAACACAATAAATTTCACTTTTTTGCACAATATTTGAGTTAATAGATTGTGATTAATTCAACTTCACTTGCCCTATATTGTTTTGTGTCCAAGATTATTAGTGAATTGGGATTGTGTTTTCAATAATGTTGCATACACAACAAATTTTACAACGTTTGAATTGACAAATTATAATCAGTCCAATATCACTTTTACACACGAGATTGTTACTGAATCATTGTTGTAAGACACCACCGGTCACAATCTGTTACTTCAGTAACATAGTGAAGACCACAGTTCTGCAGTCAAACATCACTATGAATCAAAAAAAGCCGAAAGTTTCGAGGTTCGTTGATGGCCCATGTTGGTAAGAATTACATGTGGTGTGTTGGCTAAGAAACTTTACAACATATGGTGGTGGAGGAAGAAAGAACACAAGTCCGACAAAACAAAAAAGAAAGCAACATAAAATGTACTTATGCAAACTCGTACGGCGAAAGATATTCTAAAGCTATCCATTATGTATAATCTTGAGTCTTGACAGTTCAAAGTTTCTTTATATAATATTGATATCTTGAGGATAGAAAAAGATACTAATTTCCACTATGAGATATGAAAAATTGCAGAAAAAACAGAGCATATGATTAAATTTCTAGGAATAAAACTTAGATATAGCTTTTCTAAGTGTTGTAATTTAGGTTTTTCAATTAATTTCAAACATATTATTGTATTGACCACTGATCAATGAAACATTGAGACCTAAAAAATCTGTTTCTAAAATATTACAAATAGAAACTGTACTTAAATTTTAGGCTAAAATGCAAATTGTATATATGTTAAACTTTGGTTAAAGTTCATTTTAGTCGTTTTAACTTTATTTTTGCTCAATTGAGTATTCTAAGTTTCAAATTTATTCAATTTAGGTTTTTTGTCCAACTCCATTAAAAAATGTCATTAAGTATGCAATTAACTGAAAAAAAAATTTAAAAAAAATGATCACATACAAAATCTATAAAATATTTTTACTAATTTTATTGATTGTTTTCATGTGAAAATAATATTTTTTTAATGGAAAAATTTTAATAAAATTGGATAGAAAACTTGAATTGAATAAATTTAAAACTTAGATGACTCAATTAAAGAAAAGAAATAAAATTAAAAGGTTAAAATGAATTTCAGCTAAATTTTAATATTGCAATTTGCATTTTAGCTTAAAATTTATTTAATTTGTATTAAATTATATTTAGTAAACTAGATGGATAACATTATTCTTCTAAAAAAAAGGATAACATTTGTGGAGAGTAAAAGGACCCAAGCGGGCATTTGGGCCTTTGGGCTCTAGCAAGGAGGGTCAATCTGTTCTTGAGCTAAGAATTTGTTAGTATTGCGAATCGGCCCATACGCCGAGGATTCGAGGACACATCTGAGGGTGAGTTTTTTCTCGGACAGACCCAAGAGAACTCGGAGATTCACTACGAAGGTCAAGGCAGAATTCCGGAAAGACTGTTGGTTAAGAGGGGGAAACCCTGAACCTTCTAGATACACCGGTGTTAGAAAAATATCATGAGCAAAGGCTGCCACCTCCACATTAAAGACTCTGCACCTACCTCCCTGGCCGCATTAATGGGGAAGTGACCCCTGAACAGTAGAACTGAAACTTCTGGTTACTATTCAAAAGCACTAAGAGAAGAAATATCTAGAGGGGAGGTAATTTGGGCAACACGTGAATAAAGTATCAGGAGAAGAAGCATATAGGGGGGGATGAAAAATTGTAATCTTTAAGAAAAAAAGAGAAATACTACAGAAGTAGTCCTCGGCTTACGTCCGAGGAGGTCCATCTGCAATTATCATTCATTATTTACAAGTGTTTGCACACTATAGTATGTTATCAAGTTCTCAGTACCTCTAATCTAGATTTCAAGCCCACACTCTACAAATTTTATTGTTTAAGGCTCATTAGGCCTAAGCCCATAATTGTCTTTAGGTCCAGGTGCAATTGTGCACTTACAACATTATTCTTCTAAAAAAAAAGGATAACATTATTAAACGATTAATATAATATAGTTTGTCTCTTGTTTCCTCTCATCTTTAAGAAGATTAAAAATAATAGTATGGGAGGGAAGGATCCAAACATAGCATAGAGCCCACAAGCTCAGTCTGAGGATAGGCAAAGGACTATTCATGCACCAATCCAGGGCTGACATATGGACTAAGTCCAAGGAGGGAAGACATGGAGACCACGCTAATCCAAACTGAATATGTGGACTAAGGTCCAAGGATGGGAAACGGAAGGACTCACCATCCAAGGAGTCCAAGGAACGAATGAACCTCTGGAACGCCTTAGTTGGCTAACTACACCAAAAAGTAGGGCACCACGGAAGACTTCAAAGACGTGCAAGTAAAGAAGAGAGAAAATATCTGGAGAAGGTAGCAATCACCTCCATATTCAATGCACTGCACCAACTAAGTTGGCTGCATTTATGAAGAAAATACACCTGAACAGTAGTTCCATAGCTCACAACACTCTCTATCACCTCTAGAAGGGTCTTGATGGGACAAGCATCCCAATTACTACCTTGAGACGTACAGGTGGAAGGCTTAGATGCATTAGGGGAGACTATATAGAGGAAAAAACCCCTCTAGAAAAGGGGTTGAAAGAATAGAACTTGAACAAAAGGGAGAGAGCATCAACTTGTAGAAAGATTAAATCAAATAATATATGAACATTGCATCCTCAAACAAGCCTGGGGAAGAATTTATATCTGTATAGTGTTCCTTTTCATCATATTAAGGATCAGGACTTTATTGATTTCATATTAGGACAATATAGTGCATTGCAGTTGACTTAGCAAGCCTACTATCTTACAAATTACTTGTGTTGGACCAGAAATACATAGTACCACTATTCTAAGTAGGTCTGAGGCCATTTTTGAGCTCTTACAAATAGATTCATATAAAAAATAATCAGATTTTCTTTCTTCCACTTTTTATACTTAATAAAATAAGATAAAAATATATATCTTTCGTTTTTTATACATTATTTTATATCGGCTAATCTTTTCAGGCAATCAAAGGCACTTACGAAAGAACAGTATATATGCAATTAAAACTTGTTCCAGGCAGTAACCTACCCACACTTTCGATTCTCTCAGCATACGTGAGCTTTAAGAAATGTACTTATTATGCATACAGAATTTTAACCTTCTAGGATGAGATTTTTTATTTTTTTATTTTTTTTTCAAGTTATTTGAAGGATCTTCAACAGACGAATCATTCCCCTCTTGAAAACCTTCAGAATTGTGAAAAGTGAACTCATAATCTTGACAATTATAACAAAAAATGATATTAGAATATTACAAATTTTACTGTATAATTCTTATAAATGAATGTGTCATCAATCAAAAAATAAATAATAAATAATTTATTATCTTATTAAATCGGCATCAATCACATTAATTATCATATTACTATATCTATATTGTAAATTTTTTCTATTAAAATTTGTAATAACTTAAACATTTTTCATAAATAAAAATTAGTACTTTTTTTTCTTTTACTAATATTAGTAATGTTACAAATTTTACTACTTATTACAAATGATGTTTCATAATTTATAACAAGTTTATTTTTTATCCTTTATGATAATAATGCAGTAGTTGGCGGAGAGGATTTAAATTCTGAATATCTATGTTAGATTTGAATACACCAAAAAATATCAATAAAACTACAAGACCCCAGCACCAATCTTTATGTTGAGTTTCTAGCTTTTAAAAAAATAAAAATAAATAATAATAATAATAAATTAAGAGGTTGGAAAGCGTAAGCAAATGTCATTTCCAATGCGCGTCTGGATTGAACTTGAATTTATAGTTATACTCAAGTTGAAATTGTTTCAGATCGCACCACCATGAGCCATTTACTGAATTACATAGGGAGCATTAGGTGCTGCCATGGCCATGTTTGACCAATGCTCACCAATATGATAATTATGTTTGGGTTGATTCGGTATACAAAATATATGTGCCGGACAGTGGAGCACACTCATAAATGAATGCTCTTTTTTATCGATCCCACGATGTTGACCTATTGCATGAATATCCTGTGAGATCATTAATACACTAACTGAATTTTTATTACTACCGCTCTGCTTCTTGCTTTATTAATGCTTTTTGGTCTGTAAACTAATTTACTCTCGTATTATCGTTATTATGTGGAGAAAAAGAAGTAAAAAAAAAACAGTTAAAAATCCATCTCATGAATTTTCTTTTCACACATTTCAATCTAGAAAATCTTTAGGTTATTTTCTATTGGTAAAGAGCTTCTTGTTTACATAAAGAAATCAGCCAAAAGCTTTGTAGTTTAGTTGGTTAGTATTTTTTGGTGTTTTTAATAAATATTTCTAGAATTTAAATTCCACCACCTAACTATCGAATTGTCAAAAAAAAAAAAAAAAAATAAAGAAATCAACTAAAAGTTTTGTAACCTAACTGATTGATACTTTTTGATACTTCTAGTAAAGACATCTAGACTAGTTCAATCGAATTATCAGTTTCTCAAAAAAAAAATCAAATTATAAAAATTAAAAAAAAAAAAAAACATAAAGAGATTGGTAATAATGATATTCATCTTGTAAACTTGATAGATATTGTTCATTTGGAAAGTTTGATAAACAAATCCTTGGCCAATACACGAAGGTTTATGCTCCAATTGGTGGAATTTCAAGATTTATCATTTATGTGGTCTACCTTGAATTTTAGGAATAAGGGTTTCCTAGCTAATGCATTTGAGGCATTGGATTTTTGTAGATGCGTGATCCCCCAACCTTTTTATTTATGCTCGTTGACATTGTCATCCACGGGTACTTTTCAAAAAGTTTAAGGGGGGAGAAAAGTAGTTGCCATTAAGTTTATTTGTACTGCATAAAATGAATGAAAGGGATGGGAAATGTATATAGGGGAGGAAATGTGCTTAGATCAACGGGAAAAGGGGAGGGTTTGATTTTCTTCCAAATTATTCTAAGTTGTGGTCCGAAAGTTATCCATGATCCTAATGTTATTTCGTTGGGATGAAAAAAGAGATGATGAAAAATGAGAGAAGGAAAAGAAAGAGAAAAATGTGATTTTCCATTATTTGATTAAAGTGAAAATATATGCAAAAAAAAAAAAATCAAGATGGATGGAGTTTTCTATCTAGGCCCAATATTTTTTTTAGGTAGAAAATATGAAAGAAAATGGTATTGTGGAAAAAAAAGTAAAAGATTATCTTCACTTTTTCATCCTTAGCTATCACAATGGTAATGCTAAAAAATTTAGCTTTTAGCACCTCAAAAACCTATTTTATCTATTTTACCATCCCACTTTACAATACACCTAACATCAAAGGTTCTATTTATTTTACCCTTTTATTTAAATATTCTTTCTTTATTATTATTTTTAATTCTTACTTTATTCTTTGTCTCTTTATCTCTCTTCCTCTCTGTCTCTCTCTCTTCTATGAAGCAAGAACAACCACCCACAATCCACCGCCAACACAACCAGCCATTACAACCCATGGCCATAAACTTACCCTTCCAAAAAAAAAATTCCATATCAAGCACCCCAAAAAACCATCGCAAATGTAATTATAAAAAAGTAAAAAACCCAACTACCACACCCACCACCACATACCCACCTCAACAACCTCCACAAACAACCACAAAATTGCTACAACCCACCACCCACTACCACAAACAAACACCCACAACAAGCCACCACAAACACTCATAACCCATTGCAAATCTGATTTAAAAAAAAATTAAAAAAAAAAAAAAACCACCACAAACTACCACAATCGATGGATTTTCAGTAGGACCCAGACGGAAGCCAAAATTCCTTCCCTTGAAGCTTCGGTTTTGAGATGAGAATAGAGAGGAGATAGAGCAAAAAGATAGAGGGAAAAAAGAGAAGATTGAAGGGGGCTGTGATTTCAGAGTTTCAAGCTTTGAGTTTGGTGGTTTCACCAATTTGGTCCAGATGGGGAGAGAAGAAGGTTAAGTGAGAGAAAAAAGAGAAAGAGAGAAAGCAGAAAAGGGAGAAGACGAGAGAGAGAGAGAGAGAGAGAGAGAGAGAGAGAGAGAATTTTAATGAGAAAAAGTCACCCATCAAATAAACAATAGTTTTTTTTTTCCCCTTTTGAAGCTATAGGGTTCATTTGGATACAACTTATTTTGCTGAAAACTAAAAATACTGTAACAAAATAATTTTTAAATGTATGACTAATGTCGTGAAACCAATTTTTAATTAAAATTTTGATGAAAAAAGATGTTTGTGGGTCCCGTGAACAATGCACAGAACCCACTAACAGTGCCATTCCAGTGAAATGTGTAGACGTTCAAAGTGGTAGTGGGTCCTATGTACAGTGCATGGGACCCACTGGTAGGTCTGTGCAGACATGGCAAAACGGGCGGGTCGGGTCAATCGGGTTGCGGGTCAAACGGGTCACGAGTCATTTTAAGTGGGTTAAAAACGGGTTTGGGTCAATCGGGTCAGGTTGACCCGTATTTTTCACATGGATTTTATTTTTTAATTTTTTATAAAAAAAAACAGTATGTATTTACCATTTGGAAAGTTATGCAACAAATTACTTGATGTAAAATGTATTATTTTGAATTCACCATTTATATCAAGAATGAACTCAGTTAAACTTATTAATACTTATACAATAATTTTAAATTATACAAATCCTAACATTGCTATCTAAAATAAAATAACACAAAGATAAGTAAAACAAATACACAAGTTTTATTTCTACAAAATATCAATATTCCAAAATATAAAACAAAATTACAAATGACTTATTGGATAACTCATTTGATAAAAAATAAAAACAAATAAAAAATATACAATCTTGAAAATTAATTTTATAATCTATTATCAATTGTGGTTGGCACTCTATTTCAATTTGAGATATATTAAAGTTTGATTGTTTACTTATTTGTACATGATATATCTCTTTTATGAATATCATATCATTGTTAAGCAACACACGCTCTAGAAAATATCATAATTTATTTTGAAAAGCCGTTTATTTTAGATATAAATTGTTAAAAAATAAGTCCAAGAATTCATAATTTAGACTAATTTGATACTTTTGTAAGTGCACAATTGCGCCTGGACCCAAAAACACACGTGGGCTCAGGCCCAATGAGCCTTAAACAATGAAATTTGTAGAATGTGGGCTCGCAATCTAGTTTAGTGATATTTGAAACTTGATGAACAGGCTAAAATATTACAGTATTTGCAAATAATAGACAAACGGGGCAAAATAAACCTCCTCGGACGTAAGCCGAGGACAATTTATATATTAGTTCTCTTTTTTCTCTCAAAGGTCACAGTTCTTAATATTTGTCTCTCCCTCTTTCTTTACTCTCTTTCCTCCTTAAATACTTCTTCTTCTTCCCTCTTTATCTACGTGTAACACAAATCACCCTATTAGACACCTGTCCCATCCACCACCCTCTGGAAGTCTTTAAATGATAGCAAGAAGGTTGACTTCTACTATTCAGGGGTCACTCCCCCATTAATGCGGCTAGGGAGGTAGGTGCAGGGTCTTTAATGTGGAGGTAGCAGTCTTTTTCTAAGATATTTCTCTCACACCATTGCGTCTGGAGGGTGCTTAAATCCCCCTCTTAACCAACGGTTTTTCCAGAACTCTGCCTTGATCTTTTTGGCGAATCCCAGAGTCATTGTGGGTTGTCTGAGGAGATATTTGTCCTCGGACGAATTCTCGGACTCTCGACTCATGGGCCGACCTACAGTTCTAGGAGGCTTTTAGTTTAAAACAAACTAGCGTCCATCAACAAAGCCCAAGGCCCAAATACTTACTTAGGTCCTTTTAGTCCCCACAACTTTGGCTTCACTATTTTCACACTTGTGAATGTTTCTCACATATGTCTACAATTTTAAATATATGTTTTTAACTCTACTGTAACCAGATTATCTTGGCATGTACTTTGCTATTTGATATCTAAAAATCTTTACTCATTACAGAATGCTCAACCATTTATATTTCAATTAATTTGCATGCAGTTATGAAAATGTATCAATTGTTTCCTTAAAACTTACAACAAACAATTTAAACCAATATTGTCTTAATTTTACTCTCTTTTTTTACCAAAAAAAAAAAGTTTTGAAAAAATGGTTCGGGTTAGGTTGCATTGACCCGCAAAAAACATGTGTTGGGTCTCTGGTCAACTCGTTTTTGCTTTAAGCCAAAAAAAGGGGTTTGGGTCGGGTATTTTTCGGGTCGGGCCGGGTCAAAAAATTCTGACCCGTTTTGCCATGTCTCTGTGTTTACGTGCTTCTGGTAAAAAAAAAAAAAAAAAGAAGAAGAAACGCAGATGCAAAACGTCCTACTTTTCATCTGAATCCAAATGTTGCTATAGTGAGCTCTTAATTAAAGATAGCAATTCACTTTTCATAGATTGCAAAAAAAAATTTTAAAAATAAATCATCACCATTGTAGCATGCTTTTTAGTATTTGAGGTGCTAAAATTGCATTTTAGCAATTTTAGCACCACCACCGTGAGTGCTCTTATACTTTTAATAATAAGGGTATAATAACAACTTATTCTATATCTTCTCATTTATTTTATTTTATTTTAGTATCTCTATATCAAAATCGCATGGTGGAAAACACAAATAATTTTTTATCCTCCTACAATCTCTCTCTCTCGTCCAATGAGTGTGCATGCATGTGAAACTAATGTCTTTTGGGGCCCAAACTTTGGGTGTTTGATATAGTTAAAAATCTTGGAACAAATAATGATTGCTCAAATTGTTATGGTCCTCTAGAACTATTGCTTGGGGTTTTTTTTACTTGATGATTAATTGACTTATTAGTTAAAACTATATTGAGAGTATTATAAAACAGAATGTTGAGCCCAAGTGTTTTGAACTTTTGAATATTGGACATATGATTGTCTCGATACCCGTGTATATTATTTAATATATGTGTGTTTTGAGTGTTTTTTCTTCTCTTTTCTTTTAAAAGTTTTTACTGAGTTTTTACTTAGAAGCATTAATTGGTTTTTTTAGTTAGAAGAATATTGGATATATGATGGGTTTCCCAACTTGTTTATAGAATAGTTATGTTTGTACTAGGATGGAAAATTTTGACACAATCCACAAATACGACACAAAATTAGCAGATTATGGATTGAGAATTAATGGGTTCGTGTTATATTTGGATTTAATAAATGGATCGGGTTAGTGTTTAACCTATGAAACTCGTTTGACCTGTCTAACCTGTTTAATTAAATGATATTTTATCAATATACCTTTCAAACCCTAGATATATAAATTTATTAGTTGTTGTGGTTTATTTTCTTTAACATATTGTAATTGATTATTCGTGATATTGATATTTGTTTTAATTTTAAATGATTATTTTTTATCCATTTACTCGTTAGTTCTAAATTTTATATTAAAAACAAATTATTTTTTTGGTTTTTCATAATTTAGATAAATTTGGTTAATACTAAAATTTGTATTTTTTTCGCTTTGATAAAATTATTATAAATGGGTCGACACTACTTACCTGTTTAATAAATAGGTTGTGTTATAGTTAAAGAATCTTAACCCGTTTATTAAATATGCCGGATTAGTGTTGACCCAAATAGTCAAATACTCATTAATCAACACGACACGAACCCGACATGCGAATACAAATTGTCACCCATAGTTTGTACTTGCTCTTCTAGATTCTATTTTTGACAAACAAATTAAGAGCATTGCTCTTCTAGATTCTATTTTAACTAGAAAGCCACATTTTCAATCATGAATAATATCAAAACTTGGGTTCGTAACAAAATAATTTTATTTTTTTAATGAATGCTTTGATTTTGTACATTGAAAGAGAAATTATTGCAAAATTTAGTGTAGAATCATTTATATACGTATAGACATGTCACATATTCATACATATGTATTTACCAAAAAAAAAAAAAAAATTTATGTATGTGTGTTTGTATTTATTTATTTATCTATATGTTTTTAAATATAAATGTAAAATACACATATTTTATAAGCGCAAAACTAACCTAAGTACATTAACCCATTGAATTAGCTTAAATAACATGTTTTATAACATTTTTTTTAATTGTACCAACCAAAACATCGATACCGGTTGAAACACTTGAAAATTTTTTGATCCATGCAACTTGGCATTTTATCTATTACATTTTAGAAGAGTATTGATATTAGTTTAATGATTGATACAGTATATTTTCGGTGTGACTAATATTGGTATGATATTGACTCCTTGCATTTAGTACCTAGTTTAAAGTAAGAGACTAAACACTTTTTTACCACTGCGCACCCTTGGTGCGGTGGTTACTCTACAAGTATAAGTGTTTGTGGGGTGTGGGGGGTAAGAGCCAGGGTTCAAGTCTACAGGAGAAAGTTTCACACACATATACACTTAGATTAGGTTAGAGGAGACATTCTATCTTGTATAAAAAAAAAAGTTGGTAAAAATATTAATAAGATATTAGACCGTTAATAACACATGAAAAATCCCATAATCCCATAGTTGACGAAGACTCCACAATTCTTGTATTAATAAGGTTCTAGAAATCATTATAAAAATAATTTAGAAAAAAAAAACAGTATCTTCAATTATATTTTTTAAAAGAAAAATTGAAACACATTTATCCGAATATAAAAACCTAATAAAAAAAAGGTCATGCTAACAAGTGCCCTTATGACATTAGTTAACAATCCATTTTAGGGAAATTTTGACACCACTTTTATGAGAAATGAAGAAAAAAAAACTGTCAAAACATTAATTGTTTTTTTTCTTTTTCCCATAAAATCTTTTTGTAAATGGATTATTAATCAATACACTAAAGACATTTGTTAGCATTTCCCTTAAAAAAAAATATAGAAAGAAACAGGAGAAAAAAAACAAGTTCCTAGTAAATTCTTTTTAGGAAGTTTCTAATAAATTTTTGAGTAGTGCCTTGCCACACAACTTACAAGGAGTTTCTAAATAAATACATAAAAATACAAGGAAAAGGAAAATTGGTGGGTCATTGATTTTTATTTTTATTTTACTGAATTTGGAGGGTCATTGATTGCTAATGACTTATCAATGCTTTTTCTCATTGTAAGAAATATGGGAAATGCAAATGATTGTCCTTAAGTTATTGGTTAATAATCTAATTAAAAAAAGTTTTTATGGGAAAAAAATATTTTAACCGTTTTTTTCATTTTACCAATAGATTGTTAACCAAAATAGATTGTTAATCAAAAATTAATATTTTAACATTTTTTTATTTCACCAATAGATTGTTATTGGTGTCAAAACTTTCCTAAAATAGATTATTAACCAATACTCTAAGGGCACTCGTTAGCATGATTAAAAAATATATATATATATATACTTTTTTTTTTTTTTTTGCTGAATTTGGATCAAAATTATAGGTTCCTAATACTTACCAATTATTAAAAACAAAATCCATAACACAATGTCAGCCATAAAATCTATTGGTTCTGTACTATGTACAAGAGCATAATTAAAGGGCAAACCAGTAAAAGTACAAGTTGCCTGCCCAATTATTGTACAGTGCCTAGCTTTTCTCAGCACGCGTCCGACACAAAACGTCAACTAGCAAAAATTTACTGTCCGTCTGTGCTTCCGCTGTCTTTTCGCGACGCGTGTCCGGATAGGGCAAGTCGCTGTTCAGCTCGACGCCATTTTGAAGGTACGGACGCCACTGGCGAACGAAGGGGGAAGGGGTTTTTGGCCATCAATCGTCTGCGTCACCTGGCACTGTGCATGACCGCCAATGACAACTCAACACGTCTTTGAAAGAAAGCTTCTCATTTTTATTGTGTGTTTTACTTTTTGGACAGGCAGTCTCGCAGAGCAGTTCTCGGAAACTGGTTTTCTTTCTAAGAAGTTGGAACTATGAAAGAGTACAAGATTTGCTTGGAACATTAAAATAAAAAAAGGGACTTCTTATTGAGACACCTGTTTAACTGACTAGGTTGTCTCTTGGGTTTACCACTGCCTTTAATTTGTGTAATAAGGAAAACGAAAAAAATCTGTGAACAACTGCACTTTTGTACATGCATGTGATTGGATTGAATCATTTATATATGGGATCACATCACTAATTATTGTGAAAATGAATTCAATTACCATATAATATGTGTATTATTTGTAATAAAGTGTGTTTAAAATTTGTGCATTTTTAGACTTTTTGGATTGTGAATATTTAAAAAATAACCGGTAGATTTATATAAAAATGATATATTTTTTTTTTTTTTTGAGAATGAAAGTTGATAAATAATCAATTACAAAATTTACAATCTTTTATATATAATTGTAACAAAAATTATGGTCTCAAAAGAATATTAAAGAGAACGTTCATTTCCTCATCCAAATCGCGACATACTTAAGTATTAACGTGTGCTTGGTGTAGCCAAATTCACATTTTCACCAAGTAGTCTTATAACTTATGTATAGGTACTGTAAAACGTGTATTGAACATGGATGATTGTGTCTATAACCATCCTTATTACAAATTATTTGTTGGTTTTGAAAAATTTTCAGATTAAAATAAATAAATAAATAAAAGGAGTGGGGGGGGGGTGTTATAATGTAAAGCTGTTTTGAAATAACAAAATTGCAAGAACTTAATTCCATATTTGATGATGGTGATACGAAATTTTATTTGATGAATTGAGAGATCAAGATGGTGGTAGTGGTAGTGATTAATGATTTTGTTACATAGTTGAATTAAGATTAGGGCATGGGGGATGAATGGATAAATCTATAATGAATGGGACTCTACGTGAGTTGAGAATTACTTGCGTGGGGAATCGTTTAAGCTTTTGATATCGTGGACCACAACTTGTCATAATTGTCTTTTTCATCTTGAAAATCCATCTCACCAAATATTATAAATGTTTCATCACTTTCATGGACCTTATGGTTTTATCATCATTTGGCTATATTAAGTTATTGCCCTTATGGTCCTTCTCACTTCAACATTTTTTCGCAATCTCTCAACACACAATGAATAGAAAAATAGAATAAATACTTTAAATATTTAATCACAGTTCTTTAAATTACAAAGGAATTTGACCAGGACTCTTTTTGTGACCACTAAATTATTACTCACATTTGTGATGGAATAGTATTTACATAAATGCACCTATCTATTCCTTGTTTTGGAATTAGATTCATACACTCCCAATAGATTTCCTTATCTGGTATTATATTAAATTAAAAATAGTAAAATAGAAAACTAAAAAATAGTCAAATATTAAAAAATGAGTTGACCAGTCCATACACAAATTTCTTCTTTATTTATTTATTTATTTATTTATTTTTGAGATAAACACAATACAATTCTTGGCGTTTGTAAAGTTTATGGTTTTGGAACAAAATACAATCCTTGGCGTTTGCTTAATATATAGTGTTGTACGGTGGCATGGGCTGTCACTATAAGAAATGATAGCTAACTATGATCCCACCTTGCACAGAATGAATGCTATATATATCATTCAAATTTTTTTTTTTAAAAATTTTAAGAATGAATAATATTTCAATATTTGATTTCATATCAAATTGTCCAAATATTTTGACACAAAAGATATCCAAGTGATGAATATTATAACTCAATTGACTGGTAACTCTCAATATGTTTATGACATTTAAAATTTCTTCTTTCTGTTGTAACTTTCATTAAATGCATATTAAAAAAAACAGTTGAAAACTGGCCTCATCATACATCGGTACAACACTTCCTACAAGAGCTATTTTGGGTATGACATCAAATAAGAAGGCGTCATAGAACTATATATCCTACAGGACCTACACGAGCTATTTTGGGTACGTATGACATCAAACAAGAATTTTTTTTTTTACCCAGTAAAAAAGAAGAAGAATTTTGTAAACATACAATTAAGGAAAAAAGGGGAAGAACAAAAAAAAAAAGGGGCTGTGATATTAGTATATTTGAGTAAGTGATGCTAAATTTACTAATTAGTAATTATTATATTTGTGAAATTACACCAATCATATTTATTGTCATGTTATTTTGTAAACATTATTAATAAAATTGGAAATAACTTTAAAATTTTTCTTTCTAAGAAACTCTTCAACTATCGATCTTAAGTAGAAATAAAACAAATTTCAACAATCTGATCAGACCAATATAGTCACAATTCAATAATAAAAGTTTAATTAGAGTGGGGCTGATCTTGGCAATGTAAACAAAAAAAGGGGGGCAGAGATTAAATTCATTAAGTGTGGGAAAAGCCTCTTGTTTACAACTTTCAATAAAACATGGCCACGTTAGTTCTTTTCAAATAAAAGAAGAGTAATGCTAAAAATACTATAAATTTTATTTTATAAGTTCTTCATAAATTGATGTGTCATGAATTACAGAAAATAATTTACATAGTCATTTATTATGTTTTTGAACTCTAAAAATCACATTCATTATCATGTCAATTAGTAAACTTGTGTATAATTTTAGCATTTTTCATTAAAAAAAATAGTGACTAATACACACAATTGTTTTTGGTTATACAATAGTTATAATGCTATATGGATGTCTCAGTTGAAAACACGCTAAAAGATATCAATTGAGTTATTAAGCTCTTAGCAAATAATACACACAATTATAATCTCATTAAAAACCTATTTAACCAATATAGTCCATATGTTGAGGCATGCAAATTCATTCTCTTCTCATCCCTTTTTTGGGGCAAAGAAAATATGGATATAACAAATTAGGTAAGATCAAGATAATATGGCAATATTTTGCCATTTTTAGTTGAAAGAGTAATGCAAGGGCCCAAAAATTTTCACAATTTATTTTTTCCAATTGCTAATGTTGGTGGTTGTAATTTGAACAGCATCACTTTCACATATATCTACAATTACTATCATTTTTATTATACATCAAGCATAACTAGCCACATCAAGTATCAACCATTATGAAAAAATATCATCTCTCTAAATTTACTATAATTAGAATTAAGGGCAAATTATTGAGAGCACCATGTCTTAAAATTATTTATTTTGATAAGAAATTTTTAATTTAATTTAAGGAAAAGTACAAATACCCTATGAGTTTTAGAGATTACCTTAGCGGACTACTTGTTTGAAGCTTTCAATATCTTGTTCTCAATGACCGGATCTCGCACTTCCTTCCCCACCCACCTACCCTCTTTACCAGGTAAATTTCCCTCAAATTCAATGAGACAAGTCCCTTCTTCACTATGCGAGACTGGCAACAAACAAGGCTTGTTGCCTTTTAGTAGTCAAGAAATGAGACCTCGTCAACTACTTGGTTTTCTGGACAAAGAGAAAGCACAACAACCTTGATCTGCGGCTTTGAACCGATTGGAGGGAGTTCTAACGATCGTAGCGTAGGCCGAGCACTCTTCTCGATCCAATACAATTTTTGGATGCACTCTCGTCTTATTTATAAGAAAAAACAATTAATTGTTTTAATGGATTTTTTATATTTTTCATAAAAGAGATTTTAAAATTTTTTCTAAAATAATTTATTAAAAATTGACCTAAATGCATACCCCTTTAAATTACTCAAATCTCTTTTCCTCCACTATTGAATTTTTTTTCTCCTTAAATTCTTAAAATTGATAGTATCTACCTACATAGGACGTAGCTACTCATAAAAGGGCATTGCAGTCACTACAAGCAAAATATTTTTAGAAAATAACTATAAAAGAAAGAAAAACAAGAATAATTGAGCACTGATGGCGATTGCAAGCCCGTGAACACACGACACGTGGAGATCCATTTTAAGGAAGATGACGAAGTTCTGATACCTCTGTACCCCTGTAGAAATAATTACAAAATTTTATTACATCATAAATAAACTGAGAAATTGCATACAAATTTCACAACCCCACCACGCGCCTTTTAAGTCCACGTACTTTGTACCATGATTTATATTCCTATCCAACAGCCCACGTGGAGGTCATTTTTCACGAGCCATAGATGCGTGTGGAATAGATATTCTAAAACTTCACAACATAGGGATAAAAATAAAAAAAAAAACAAGAATTGAAGACAAATTTTATATGAAACTTAGAAAGTAAAAAACAAAAGCTACCCAAAGTTACCAACCCTAGACTTCATTTCAGTTTATAAGAGAAGAGAACCAAATACACAAAACTTTTCTCTCTTATCAATATTTTTGTATCTCTCTCTCTCTAGGGTTTTGTTTTTCAGTATCCAACTTTCTCTTGTATTTCACAAATTTGGAAATACTTGGGGTACAGACCTAGACAAAGAGTATCAACTGGTACCTCAGAGAAGAACAATAAAACAAGCAAAAAAGAAAAAGAGTTAAAAAAAAAAAGCAAAAGTTTTTACATTTGGTTATATAAATAGAGAAAGGGAAAGAAGTAGTGGTTTTTGTGGGATAATTGAGATATGGGGAGGGGAAGAGTTGAGCTGAAGAGGATAGAGAACAAGATAAACAGGCAAGTCACATTTGCAAAGAGGAGGAATGGGCTTCTGAAGAAAGCTTACGAGCTTTCAGTTCTGTGTGATGCTGAAGTTGCCCTTATTATCTTCTCCAACCGTGGCAAGCTCTATGAGTTCTGTAGCACCTCTAGGTAATAGCTCAAAATTTGTGCTTTAATTGCTCTTCTTTTTGTCCGTAGCTATATATACACATGTACCTAGGATCTCTTTTCTTCTTCTTCTTCTTGTTTGGTTGATTTTTATTTTCATGGGTTTTGGATGAAATCTCATATTTAATTCTAGAAAGAAGCTTCTTTCACTCTCACTCTTCTAATTAATTCAATGTTTCTGTTATATTGGAATGTTTGTTTCTTGAGTCTTTGACTTATGGGAGGTTGATAAGTTTTATGATTTATTTGAAGCTTGGTTTAGTTGATGATCTAATATCCTATATATCTAATTTTTACACCATAACACTTTTCTGTTTTCTTTTTTCTTTTTCTAAAAAAAGGGAAATCTTGCACCATGAGATCTAAAGCATATTTCCAGTTTTCTGTCAGTTTATAAGAAGATTCTTTTGTAAAAACCCAAGTTTCAATTTTTAGAGAGAGAAATTGCTGTACTTAAAATTGTTTAAAAGCCTCAGATCAAGGACTTAAATCGGTTAAATGGCGTGGAAAGTTGTTTTTTTTTTTGTGTGGTTATTATTTCCTTCTGAAATCTAGATTGACACATCTTTCAACCAAGCATCCATTTAAATTATTATTCAATAAGCTGAGACTTATTTAATTTCTTTTTTCTTTCTCTGAAAAGTTATGACTATATTTGTTTACCTTGTATGTACTTTTCTGTTTCAATTTAAGTTAAAAATTAAATTATTGTTTTTTTTTTTTTTTGGCTTCATTTAAAGGAAAAGAATAAGAAATATTTCGATTTTATTATTTGGTTCAAATAGCTTAAAAAATGTAGCACAACAAGTATAATTTTTATTTTTCTGTTGAAGAAATTCCTCGATAAATTTAAGCCTTAATAATAATAATAATAATAATAATAAGAAGAAGAAGAAGAAGAAGAAGAAGTAGCAGTAGTAGTAGTAGTGTGAATTCGAAAGGATCAAGTGTGAAATATATTTCAAATTCATATCATAAGTGATTTGTAAAAGCAACTCTCTCTCTCTCTCAAATCTATCATGCATTGTCGAATTTCATATTACTATTCAAAACCCTTCATTTTTCATCCCCCCGTTTCAAATGCAAAACATTTATTGAAATGATGAGATTAATATTATAAGAGTATATAGTATTCTCAGTTTGGTACGATAATGAAGCTTCTAGTTCTTTTTTGTTTTATAGTAGTCTTTCAGGATTTAAAATATTGCATTGTAGGTTTTGAAATGTAGGTTTAGGACCAACGTTCTTATAATCTAATGCTATTTCTTATCACTTCGAAAGAAAAAAAAAAAAAAAGATAGTTCTTATCCAATCTAGGGAGAAGGTTTGATCTTCTTTCTCAAAAAAAAAGAAAAAAGAAAAGGGAGAAGGTTAGTTCAACCCATCGTTCATGTGGGATTTATATATAGAGATTGATAGGGTTAAAGATTAGACTTAGCTTGTAGGTATAATAGGGGGTCTACTTCCAAAAATATCATGATTCAAGGACTTCTCATTTAAATTGTAAAAATAAATAAATAATTCATAGACCACCTTAAGAATGAAAAATGTGCATATAGGGCATATAAGAATTGCAGAAATGTAATATTAATCTGAATCTAAGTGGTAGTACTACCTAGAGATCCCTGCAAAAGAATATTGGGTTGATCTTTCTGTGTGTTATTGTTATGACAGTCAGCCAAATGATTGAACCAATAACCAAAAAAAAGAAAACAGTTTTACAGAAGAAATGGTCAAGGAGAAGGCTAAATATGACTTGGGTTTGGAGCAATGGAAATAGGACCAGCAGTTCATAATTGATTTTTTTAGTAAAGTTCATCATGTTATGTTTAATATACATATATATATATATGTGTGTGTGTGTGTGTGTGTGTGTGTGTTATGTTCTTAGATGGATAAAAATAATGAAATAGATTTCATATAGGAAACTCATCAATATCCAAACAGAATTATGTTTACAGATGGTATCTTTATTTAGGGTTTATATTTATAATTTTGGAGAGAGAGAGAGTTGAAAATAAGTTTTAGACCCCAAAAATTTATGCAACCAATTAATTGGGTTGAGTGAACAAGTTATGTACGTGTATTCCAAATAAATAATTATTAACAGAGTAACTCAACCATGTATAGTATTCATCACCACATCAAAACAGTAAAAGACACAATTTTGGGTACTGTAGTGGAAAAGTAATGAAGAAACTCTTTAATGTAGAAAACTCATTCGAATAAATATAGTTACAGTCAGTCATAAGATAAAAATCTTTTGTAACCTTGGTTCTCTATGCAATTTCGACAAACACTTTGCTTGCCATCCAAAAAAAATCAGAAACAAGATTTCACAATCTTGCTCGAGTAAGAGTCAAGCCACAATCATGTGAAAATTTTGCCTGTTTTAATGTTTTGCTTGAGCTAGACTTGATTTTTCCCAACTGAATATGTTGTACGTACTTCATATTTTTGAATAAGTAAACAAAGACACTTCTAAGCTAACTTAAATACAATAATTGCAACCATCATTAACACAAGTTTTGTCACATATGTAGTACTTGCCGACGTCTAAAACCTAATAAGATTATTATGGATTATGATTAAAAAAAAAAAAAAAGAACAATTGGACAGCTGAAATGTTATCTAGTAGTACTTTGCAACATTATAATATTGTACACTGAAAAGAAAAAGAAAAAGATCAGGGCAGTTGTTTTAATTTTTTTTTTTTTTTTGGTTTTTTGAATTGTACATCAAATATGTATGCAGCCTATAATATCACCTCAACCATGTCAAATTAACATTTTCCTTTAATATTTTAATGGTCACATCAACCATGCTACATTTTTATGTAATATTTTAATAGAAACAAATACACTTAATATTAGTTAACACTAGCCAGATTCATTAACCAGGCATATAAATGTTTCGTATTTCATGTTGAAGTTTATTTGTAAAAAAAAAAGAAGAAAAAAGATGATTTATCAATGGGCACTCACATGTTGGCATTAGAAATGTAAGACGTTTGGAGGAGCATGATAGTGAAATTGTGAAAAATTATTCATTACGTTAACACTCATTGTTTTTGTGATCAAGTAATTACCCTTTAGTCCATAGTGCCTAATCTTTTATATATATATATATATATATAAGATAAAAATTTTACTCTAGCCTAATCTAAGTGTATATGTGTGTGAAACTTTTTCCTAAAGACGTAAACATCAGCCCTTGTCTCTCCACACCCTACAAGCACTTATACTTATAGAGTGACCATTGTACAAAAAGTGCGCGGTGATTTTGATACCTAATCTTTATTCAACTGTTTCATTGGACTCAAATGGAATTTAAAAGCACTAATGAAAGCATAGATATAGGACAGTCTCTTTGTTGATCAAGACTTTAGTATATGTAGTGCCTTTAAGGCTCTTGTAGTTGTGTTTTATATTGTGAAGACTTAAAGAGTATCTGTCAAACCGTATAGCTGATTAAGTGTTTAAGGTCTTAACTTTAGAGAAGAAGTACATGTATGATCTTCATGAATGATATTGAACTTGAGTTGGGACCTTTCTTTCTTTTCAAAAGAAGAGAGAATTCCAAAACATAGGGTCACGTGAATTAACAATTCCCCATTCCGATGATCCAATTATACATTGATACATTTGCTCACAGAACAAATGTATTTTAGTCATTTCAGAAATATAAGCACACTGTCTCTAACCTAAAAGCTAGTACTTCTTCTAGGACATTGAACAATTTGCTGATTAAGATACTCACACTCACAGTGTTTCCAGCTCAATAGGATGACGCTGTGAAGTTTGCAGAGTTAGCTGCCCTCCTACTCTTCACTCGTTCCCACACTTGATCTCAGTACATTATCATGTTACTTATGGCATAGAAGAAAACTCGATGTGTAGCCTTCTATACAAATCAGCATGTGAATATTGAGCTAAAAATGTTAGGACACTAGCTAGCACACATGCTTCGTGACGCAGCAGCTTGAATCTTATAGGAGCAGCTATAGCCTTTAGCTCATCTTCAGCAGTTTCACTGGCTAATACCTAATAGTTTTTGCCTTTGAAGATTCTAAGGTCTTTGGTTACTAGTTGTATGCACGTGTGTAAAAGGTTGGGACCTTCCTTCAAAGCATGTGAATTGGGATTACTCTTGTAACTAACTACCTAATTGGCATGTGTGTAATGAGAACAATTAGAAGGTTAGAAAGTAGAAAAATGCCAAGTTTGCAAGTTGTCACAGACTTGGTTAAAATTATAAAGAATGAAAATTCTTAGTTTACATTGTACTAATAATATAAAATTAACATTGTAAAAAAAAAAAAAAAACAATTATACAATTGTAAATTTGTACAATAGTAGATATATTTGTTTAATCTATAATGTAAGATTTATATTAATAGTACGATGTAAACCTATAATATATTACCCATCGTAAAAAAAAAAAGGATTGCTACCTTGTCCTCGATTATAAAGAAAATCATCCAGTGTTACTTCTTAAAGTCTCAACTCCCTCCCTCTAATATCTCCTCTTAGAAGACCCGACTGCCTTCAAAGTAATTTACTATCACACATTTCCAAGATCAATTAGGTTCTTATCAAGTGGTCTCAAAGCAATTTTTTCCTGTTACCATAACTGAAACTAGATCCACTTCACATATGAATGAATTCAATGCTACCCTCAAGAAAACTACAAACCACCATGCTCATACCATGCATGAAGTCCACCAACAACTCAGTGCAATTACTCATAGTCTATAGATATATTTTTTTTGATACACTATAGAAAGTGAATGAAGTAGAACAAAGGAGGCAACAACAATAGACAACAAGAGTTACTACCACCCAAGCAGAGAATGCTCTTCCTATCAACCTTCCAAAACCCATGAAACTTGAATTTTCAAGGTTTAAGGTGGAAGTACCTGCTGCATGGGTGTAAAAGGCTACCCACTACTATCATACTCCAGCCAATGTGAAGATTTTGATGGCCTTTTTCCACATGGATGGGGAGGTTAGGAGTCTCTAATTAATTGAACTTATACTATAACATATAGACTTAATAGAGATGAAAAATATTTCTTTCTTTTTGAATTTGAATCATTTTATTATGCATTCAGTAGCACATCATTTAAAATCTATAAAACCACCACATAAATAAGAAATATAAATTTATGGATTTAAATTTCATTATGTTATATTAACTTTTTGATTGATTGATTTATTTATTGATATAGCTAGGATAGGACTTTGACATGCATCATGCATGTCTATATCCAAAATATTTAAAGTGTTTTAAGTCTGATAAAACTTCATGCCTACCCTAAAAGAATCTCTTACAAAAGCTCCAGCGCCCTAGAGAAGCAGAAACACTGCCTCTCAAAGGACCTATTACAACCCTTTAAGAAATAATAAAAGGACTAGTGTATCATTGCACTGTTCCACCAAGCAAGCCAGTAGTGTATTGATGACATTGATTGAAATGCCAATATATCATAGACAGACTTGTATCATTTTACTACATAGACCAGGAACAAGTTCCGATATATAGTATGAGTATTTTTTTTTTTTTTGAATTACGTTTTTTTTTTCTAATGAAAATAATTATGTTGGATTGTTGCTTATATTAGAGATTTAGAGGTGTGGTTTGAAAATTTTTTGACTAAAAGATTTACTCATAATCTATGCACCTTGATTATCCTGATTGGTTAACTTTTCTATTTTTGTATTACCTAGCATGCTCAAAACACTTGAGAGGTACCAAAAATGCAGTTATGGTGCGGTTGAAGTAAACAAACCTGGCAAGGAGCTCGAGGTATAGCTTAACCGTTTACTGTATCTTTTTTAATGCGACAACTGTTTTATTGTATCTCACTGCCTTTTTTTTTTTTTTTGAGAATCATATCTCTCACTGCTTATACCTGACTTTGAAGTAATCATCAGATTTTTACCATCATAGGAACCAATAGGTCTAGGGACACCTAATTCTATATCTAATTTCACATGTATCCAATTAATTAATGTGTATAGGTATGATTGATGAGTAATAAAAATAGTATCAGCAGTAAATTCATGGGAAAATAATATTGCTTCCATTATTAATAGTCAACTTAATTAGCAATATATTAAATTGAGTGTGTCCGTAGGATTGTTGGAGGGATTGTAATCTAGTGCTCTTTTGGTTTGTTGTCTCACTGTTAGAATGTGGCAAATATGGATGTCAATTTTTTTTTTTTTTTTTGAGCGACTAATTTATGGTATAAAGTATAAACTAAATAATTTTTTATTTATTTATTTTGTCTAAACCTTGTACTATGCCTCAGTTTGTGATTTTAATATCACTGTTATCATGTAATGTAACAGATCAGTTACCGGGAGTACTTGAAACTGAAAGCTAGGTTTGAGTCCCTACAACGAACTCAGAGGTAATTATTGTTTGGAAAAATTAAATTTGGCTAGTATTTTTATTTAGTGCTGTTATAAAATGATTGAGATGGATGATTTCTTTGGATAATGGTGTAAAATGATAATATATATATATATATATATATATATATATATATATATATATATATATATATATAGCTATTAAACCTTAAACCTGTGTAACAAAGTAAATCTTATAGTTTCAAAAGTGACATTAAATCATGACATTAACAAAAATAAAAATAAAATAAACCTTTTAGTTTCACAATTAACAAATTAACCCTAAAGTTCAAAAAATTAAAAGTTAAATCTCAAGCCATTTTAGTGGAACAGTATTGTGTTTGAAGTTTAATATAGCCTGAGGGTTTACTTGGTGACTTTACAATATTTCAAGGTTTAATTTGTTACTTTTTGAAATTATAAATTATAATTTGATACTCTTGAAAATGCAATTTTTTTTTTTCACTCCTAAATTATAGGGCTTAAAATATAACTATCCCAAAAAAATTTATAGCTTTAGCATTGGATTAGAAATATTGTGGCATCCGTTGTTTATGAGCTCAGCTGTTTTTCTACCACACAAGTGCATTCACTCATGAAAGGTTTCTCCTTGGTCCTTCAGAAACCTTCTTGGGGAAGATTTGGGCCCATTAAACACAAATGACCTTGAGAGGCTTGAGCGGCAATTGGACTCATCCTTGAAACAAGTCAGGTCCACTAAGGTAATTGAATTTATGTTAATGCCTTGCATAAGCACGTTTTACTTTGCTTGACACATTTTATATTTTGTAATATGCAGAAATTGAGTAAATTTTAAAATTTTCTTCTTGGGAAATTACCATTTACCCTATGTTGTTTAGTTTTATTAATAATATTATTTTTTTAATCAATAGTTTTATAACTCAATTAGTACTTCTAATTTTTTTTAACAAAAACATCTAAGATTTAAATCTTCCTTCCTCAATGTAATTACTGAAAATAATAATAATAATAATAATAATTAACAAAGTGCTTTAAACATAATTTAGTTCAACTCCTTTAAATTGCTGTCCAAATCCTATGGGGGATCAATGTAATGTAAAAGTTAAAAGATCTTGTGGAACAAAGTCATCGTGATTAGGCAAAACCACAAGGGATAATTTGTAATCAAAGGTTTGTCCACAATAGAAAGACATAAGTATATTTGGTGAGGTAATATATCGTTTGGGATTATATTGATACAAAAATTTGCTCACACAAAAGTAATGCACAAAATAATCTGTACCCGTGTGCCGTTGATTTTGTATACAATTTTGAAAAAATAAGATGTGACAATTTGATTTGATCATTTTAACAGTGTAGATTGATTTTGTGAGTTTTTATATAATTTATGTTTTTAATAGCATAATCCTATCTTTTGTGTTGGTAAGTATACATGCGTATATATGTAATATATTTGAACTTTTAAGGATCTAATTGGTGTCATGTCAAGGTTGTTTCACTCAAAATTCTTGTTTTGAAAGTTGGTGAATTCACAAAGAACTCTTTGCTTTTTATTTCTTTCTTTCACTCCTGGTTTGAGTAGATGGGTTTTAAAAACTTTCATAAACTCCACACATATACTCCATGCTCATTTAATGCATAAAGCTCTTGCTCTTCATAAACTTAGTTTAATTTAAAAATAAATAAAAACAAACAAACTTAACTTTTAATTAATGTCTTCCTTTAAACTCATTCTGATCATTCCTAACAATGCCTAGAATTTATAATAGATGTCATATATTAGTGGATTGGTGAGTACGTATGGAATTTGATCATGGCTTCATAAACTCAAGTTCAACATGTTTTCAGGCAATAGATTCTCAAATAATGGAAAACTTGATGTGCTTATTTCTATAATGGAAAACTGATTCTTTGTCAGACCTATTGTTGATTTGTTATGAACTTCTCTCTTTATTATATTTTCATGTGAATGTAGCATCGCCCATGTATAACGCAAACCCTGTTCTATTTTTGTCGTCCATTTCTCCAACTCAATTGCTATCACTCTATAACCTACACACTTGAATCTTTTAAGGATGAATAAAAATTATAAAACAATCCAAAATCAAGTGACCTTTCGCATGGTAAAAAAATTCTATTGGCAATCTTCAAATGAGACACGGTAGGCAATTTTATATATCAACTAACAAGTCGAACACCAAAAAGGCTTGAGAATTACAATCAAACTCTTAAAAAATATTGAAATTTCTCTCTCCATTGTCATCTTTGATAATTTAACACCACATTTCACAGGGTGCTTACTAGCTAGTAATCTAGCATTTCAAATTCATTAGGGGTCTCTTTAGAAAAGCCTTCTTGAGAAAATAAAAATCTCAATCTCATTCTCCATTTGCTTTACCTCAATGCCAAGATAGTAGGCCACAGTTCAATATCAATCATTTCAAATTTATGACCCATTACTTTCTTCAAAGATACTTGGATTGTTACCTATAAGAATTAAATCAACCATAGAAAAAAAAGGTCAAGATATATCTCAATTTTCATGCACTTTAGAAAAAAGTGTGTTCATGTGGACAGTGAGTCCAAAAAACTCTTCTTTAGAAAGATTCTTACATTATCAAATAAAAAATTGTCTTCCGGGACATTTAGAGAATCTATTCTTGTGAAAGTATCTATCAACTGCATTGTTTCAAGTATTTAATGCCTCTACAACCTCTTTAAAAGTCATGCTTAATAGGCTTTCTATTAGGGTTACAAAAAATATCCCATCAGATCAAATACTGAATCTGCAATCCATGATCAATCCAGGATGTATCGAGAATTTGTCAAGATTATATCTCGATCAATTGAGCATGTGTCAAAATTTCAAAAACATCATTTTCTTCGATAGATCTTGAGTCTTCGTTTTAGATTCACAAATACTCATCAAAGACTCAACAATACTGAAACCTTTTTGTCATTTGACATTATTAATACATTGTCATTAGATTGTTGAGCATATATTAAAACATTTGACTAAAAGGTGATCATGTAATCATATATACGGATCTTACAAAAATCCATGGGAGGTTTCTAAAATTTTTGAATTTAATTTGATCGAATGACATATGGAAATTGGATCATTATATGCCTATTTCACCGTATGCTGTCTGGTCAGACAACAAAGACTTTGTCTTCTTTATTTCTTTGGGAAAAAAAAAGGTTTTTTTTTATATATATATATATTTTTATATGTGATATATAAGTCATTATCTTTTATGTTTATATATATATATATATATATATATATATATATATATATATGGACAAAACTTAAATATAAAATAGATTAAGCCTAAGGTTACAATATTCTTACTCCATATCTTTTAATTGGAGGTGAATTTTGACAAATCTATGATTGGATTTCATTTTTTTTTTATATCTTCACACTTGCAAAATTTCTAGATAGTTAAAATCAATAGATATGTTGTCAATAAATTTTTTAAGTTACAAGTTTTTGTTATTTAAAATTATGCATAAAATATAAGCCTATAGAACATATAGTAAATAGTATTTGATTGACACAAAATTTGATATGTGTATTAAGAGCATAAAGAATATGCAATTCTATGGTTAGATTTTCAAAAACATAAAGAATATACAATCTTATGGTTAGATTTTCAAAATACATAGTAAAGTTAATGATATAGTTTCTAAAAACTATTTTGTAGTTAAATTTTGTCCTATATATATTATTTTACCTGAAAAATAGATGGCTTTGTCTATAAAATCAAATCCTGATATGGTTTCTAAAAAATTTAACAAGTTGAAATTCCAGTTTCATGTGAGGAGAGCTCTCTCTAACCGTCTCAATCTACTTTGCAGACACAATATATGCTGGACCAGCTTTCTGATCTCCAAAATAAGGTATCCACATACGGCATGATAATGATGGTAATTCTATTTTATTTGCTTCTAATGTCAACATTCTACTGTTTAAGTACAGGAACACTTATTAGTGGAAGCAAACAGGGCTTTGACAATAAAGGTAATGTCTGTGCTGATTATCATTTTCATAAATAGTTGGGCGTTGTTCACTACTATGTGGAACTCAAGTACCACTCTCTGCATGGTCTGCTACTTTGCTCTTTTCATGTGCTTGTCTTTGCAGAACTTTTAGCACAGCCAGTTAAAAGTTGACTCTTGATTACCTAGACACTGAAGCCCCTGAATCATTTTCATTCACTGCCTTTTTTTTCCTCACAACCTTCATGAGTATACATTCAAGTCTCAATCTTGGGCAAAAATTGCTAACTGGGTTTCTTAATATGGAGGCAAATCAATGCTCCTTTGTTTCAATTCTCTATAAAAGTTTCCATTTGATATTTCTTTGGGAAAAAATCAAAATACTGAAAGATTGAATTTTTGAGAAAACCATGGCAGTGGTATACATAAATGGTGGGATGGCAACTACTCCTATTATCCAAGGCTCATATATTTTACGTCCATTGTCTCTTTTCCTCCTACGACACAAAAATTTTTCATGGCTAATATGATTGTTATTCGTTAACCACTCACTTATGTTTTCAAATTTGCTTTCTCGCAGCTGGATGAAATTAGTTCAAGAAATAACCTTAGACAATCATGGGAATGCGGTGAGCAAAGTATGTCATATGGTCCTCAGAATGCTCATTCTCAGAGTTTTTTCCAGCCTTTAGATTGCAATCCCACATTGCAAATAGGGTAAGCATCCAAACCATATTTAATTAGTTTCAATACTCAAACCGTTGTGACTATCTAACTTCTTGTGTCTTTAATTCCTTTTTTGGGACAGGTATAATGCATCTGGTTCCGACCAGCAGTTAAGTGGCACAACTCATGCTCAACAAGTCAATGGGTTCATCCCTGGTTGGATGCTTTGAGTCATTTGCCAAGCACGTACGTAGCTAAATGCTTCTTGTTGGTGGCAATATCTAAATGATTTCATGAGCATTTATAGCTTATATTGTCATAAAAGCAGCAGTGACTGACTTTCAAAGCACTATGGAACTTTAAGCCACAAGCATTGAAGCATATAAGGATTTTTATAATTAATGTGTTGAAAACCCTTACGGGAGATATTTATTATACTTTTAAGATAACATAAGGTTGTGGTTTTACCTACCTCTTGATGATCTTCACAGTTTTTATCGATATTCTGTGTTGAAATTGAAAGTTTGAAATACCATAACATTGAAGTTGCTCAAAACTTTCTGACTTGCAAATGCTCGCTGCACTTATAGGCCTCCCAACCACTCATTCATAAAGATGCTTGCACTTTGTGATTCCAACAACATATGTTTTTCCATAATATATTTTTAGGGGAAAAAATTATTTGCTTTTCTCCATAGACACTTGTCCATAGGCTGCTCAGGTCTTTCATATGCAGCTCAGTTGTCAGGGTTCTTGCATATATGAGCCGATTGGATTCTCATCCCTTACACAACACCTCCAATTCTGCAGAACACCCTTTGCCCTTGGAGAGCACTGAAGTTCAAAAATTCTCTTTATGGGACTGTTCCTCACAAAAGTATAATGATCTGCCCATGATATCATGTGCAGATCATTAGTTTTGGCGGGGGGGGGGGGGGGGGTGTGTTGGGGGGTGGGGGGAGGGAACTAATAGTCCCATATTTCACTATACTGGACTTTCACATGAACTATGGGTCATTAGGCTCCTGCCTCTTGGGTTACAGCTTAAAGGGTAGATTGATTCGTCTAATATATACTTCATTTTGGACGCTTAAGTTTGGCATTTGTTGGGCTCACTTTGCTACATGACCCCGTAATATCATGAGCTTCTTGCCCATTTAAGCCATTATCTGAATCTCCCAATGGGCCTCCAAGAAGTCATATCATATCTAGATTCAATCGCCAGCCCAACCCGTCCCCTGATTCCCCAACTTCAAAATGAATTCTCTATTTCTCTATGCAAACTCCAAACCATTAGCCAACCACCACCACAACCAATGCCAGTCAACCCAAATTGCAACCACTCTGTCGCCTTCGCTCGAGAGAGGGAGAAGAGAGAAGTCTAAAATCAACCAACACCGATCTCATCATGTTGTCACCATCCACCAACTTGTCATTGCTCAAAATGGAGCGAGGAGAGAGAGGTATGAGAATAGACGGTAGAGGAAAGAGTGAGAGACAACTGAAAGGAAGAGAGAAGAGTGGAACTGCTACATAGCTAATGCTAAAAACATTTGGCATTAGACATACTCAAATGGAGAGGTTTTTTTGTGCTAAATTATAAATATGTTAGAAATTAGGACATCCAATATTAGTGCTCTTCCCCAGTACTAATGCTCTTAGTACTCCAATGCTAATGCACTAATTGATTGACTAATTTAAACTCTCACTTTAAACAGGTGGGGTCAATTGGATTTTAGTCCAAAATTAAAGGGATGTTTTTGGGATCATATCAGATGGCCAAATTTGCAATTTCGACAATGCTCCATTAAGAAAACACAATCTTATAAAATATTAAATAAATAAATAAAACATTAGCACCAACTCATTATTTGACTTTTCAAACCCAAAATAAACAATCTCAATACTCAAATCTCCTTCACGCAACCAGCCTCCACTTTCACTTACCAGACCAATAGCCTCTCTACTCCTTCTCTCATAAACTCTCTTCTCTTTCAAGAAAGAAGAATTGACAATGCTGTACAAGAAGAAAGGACGCTGCCTTGCACTTCCAATTAACCCAGTTCTCCAAGTGCGTTGAGGTCCTTCACTAGATCTTGCTCCACAAACAACACGATCCCAAAATAAACTTCCCTCACTCATTCTCTTGCACTTACATTCATATTGCGCCAAATTTTCCAAATAGCACTATTTTAGCAATATTTTAAGAAAAGAGCACCATAGCAAAGTTATAACAAAGTTATTTAATTATATAGCATATTTTTGGAACTCAAGTTCCAACTCAAATTCTAGATATACATAACTAAATAACTTTGCCATAATGCGTTTTTCCTAAACTTTTGCTACAATTGTGCTATTTGGCTCATATCTTGCTCAAAAAATAACCCATGTTGTTTTTATATTGATAACATAATTTAATAGAATTACTACCTTTTTATATGAGAAACATGTGGAGGTTGATGCAATTTTTGGCTGTGAAGTTCAAGCCCTTATATGTGTGTGCTTTTAGCTTGAATGAGTGAAAGTGGAAATAAGGATTTGTGATTGAAGGGTGTGAAAGAGAAAAAGGGAATCTGATTGGTACGTCCAGTGAAGCTAGAGGCCAAGGAAACAAGGGAGATTTGAGGGTAAGTTCGCTTGTTTTGGATTTGAGTATTTGACACATCACATGATGAGTTGGAGTTAATGTTGATGTATTATTTTTATTAAATAACACTTTTTATTGTATCATTATTTTTTTTGAATGACATTTTTTATTGTACCATGACAAAGATTTCATATTTAGCAATGGTAAGTGATATGGTCTCATGTTATTGCATTTTATTCCCTTTTGTTTTATACGATAAAATACAAAAATCACCTTTAGTTTGGTTTAATACTAGCTAAGTATTACAAAGACTTTTAAAAAATATTCAATTTGTTCTTTAAAGACAAACTACACTTAACATTGTTTAAAATTTTCTTGCTTTTCTAAGTTCTCTACTTATTTCCAACAATTTGTCTTAACTGCATAGGTCTCACAATAATTGCATAATAAAATTTATATGTGCGATGGAGAGAGTTTTTGGGTAACTGATGGTAAATAGATAGCAGGCAAATTTTTTATTTACTTATTTATTTTTAAATGTAGCAATAGGAGCAGCGGCATTTTCAAATGGTGAGTGGCATTTGTATCTAAGAAAGTAAATTTGATATTTTTGAAGAATTTTTATAGTGTCTGATATTTGTCCAAACCTCAGATATAGTTTTTGTATTTTTATCTTAGATTTTGTCCAAACCTAAGAGCATACATTAATTTATTATTTTTAGAAAAAAAATTTCTTGAAAATTGAAAAAATTTTACAACTTTTTCAATTCTAGAAATTTTTTTTTTCAAAAATAGATGAGTTAATATATGCCCTTAAGGCACACGTTAACGGGATCCATTTACCTTTTATTTTATTTTATTTTATTTTATAGACATTTGCTGCCCCACTCACCACAAACAATGCATATAAAATATAAATACTTCTGCTTTGATAAGATAACCTATTACGGTAATACCTATACGTGAGACTGACTGGCCCCCCACATAGCATATATAGTGAACGAGGATTTTACATAATGGGTTGCATATTTTAATCACTCATTACGAAAACCAATTAATCATTATAAAATAAGTCAGCACCAAAAAAAAAAATTCATTATGAAATGGCCCCGTTTCCAAGTTTCCTTCCTAGGTAAAAAAATAAAAAAAATAAAAAAAACCTTGCTATTCTTGACTCTTGAGTGTATAAAGAAAATGATAGGAGCAGTATCAGAATCACACCTAGACTAGCAATGGCCATATAAAGTAACCAAGAAATAATGGGAATCCTTTGACGCCTTGTACCATCGGCTAAAATATTGGTAAGTTTGCGTTCATACTATTTAGAGAGAGAGAGAAAAAAAAATGTCTAAAATATTCTCTTCCATTTCTAATTTTGGCCAATCATTTTTAAATTATAAAAAAGTAGATACCTAATAATTCAATTATTTAACCTTGGGCAACTATAGCCCACCATAAAACATTTTAATATTGTAATTATTCTTTAACTACTTTAAAGGTTAATTTTCCCCAATAAACAAAGCTTTTTTTTTGTGTGTGTGTGGGTAAATTCTTGTTTTTAATTTCCCATGTATAGTGAAGGAGAATAAAAATATATGTGACGGATCTATGTGGCTGGATGCGACGGTACAAAGATGATAGGTTTATAGTTGACGAAACCAAGGAGCACGGATCCACAATGGACGAACGGATACAACATAGCAGTCATCCTTCCAGGTTTGACTCCAAGGATCCCTAAATGGAATTTGCATTTTACGATTAAATCTGATGTGGCTTTGCTTGATCTTCAAGCAAACATGTATAAGGAGAGTTCTTGCGTCACACATTTAACCCTAATTAAAGGACTCCTATAAAGAAAAGAATTCTAGAAGGTATGCAAAAGGGAAGAGTTTCAATCCTAGAAGTAAAGGACTTTATGGTCAAGGCATGGATGTTAACCCTAGACCCCTATAAATACCCCAAAACCCTCACAAATCAAGGTACGCATAATGCACTCAACTCTGACATTCTAGGGTTACGAAAAATTCTAACTTGACTTTCAGAGGGTTTTTGGCCGGCACCACATCAGTGCTCTCTGTGAGGTCTTTTCTTTTCGTTTTGTAGGTATTGTTTTGGTTTGTGAAAGCGTGCAGCTTATTAGTGATTTTTCGACATCATCATATAGAATTCTTTAAATCCTTATAGCACACATTAGCAAAATCCTATAAATATATATATATATATATATACACAATCAAACTCAGTTGTATTTTTATCAACAAAAAAAAAACTGTTGTATTATGTCTCATGAAGCGAAAATCACTGTCGTGAATATCTCTTTCCTTTCTCCATTCTCTCTTTTTTTCTTATAGGATTTTTTTTTTCCATTCTCTTGAGTACAAATAAATATTAAAAAATCAATAAGTTAAAAAAAAAAAACCTTAAAATTTCTAGGTTCCACTACGGTCTTATAGATAAATTAGTTTTTCTTTTTTGATAACCATAATTAGACTTTAGCGCTAGTGTACTACCTAGGGTGCGATATCTTAAAAGACTCAAAATCTATTATATTGATCAGTGTACAAAATGTATAAAAGATTGGCTTTATATTGGCAAAATAATGAGTGTTGTACAAAATTCATAATTTTGCTACAACACTAATAATTTTGCCAATATAAAGTGAATATTTATACATTTTACACTGCATTATAGTAGAGGGGATGCAAAAATATGTTTTGATGTTCTATCCAAAGAGGAAGAACCTAGTGATTGGTCTATTTCTATTATTATTTGTAATGTTTTTGAATTAAATTTATCTTTCGATGATTGTGAGTTTTGCAGGATTAGGAGATATCTAAACTCAACAGCTCATTCTATGACTAAACTTGCTTTTACTCTTAAAGCAAGTTTCTCTTATAATAATTGTAATTTGTCTTCTCCTATCTTGGAAGCTTGTAGGCATAATTGTTGTACTGCCTTTGTCTCTGTTTAGCCTTAATAAAATTGAAATGGCAATTTATCAAAAAAAAAAAATTACAAATAAAGGAGTGCAGTACAAGTAATTAGTAAGGTACAATAGGCCTAAAGTCTGTTGGGATTGTAGTCTAACTGTTCCTCTCAAACCCATATTGGGTAAAGCAAAACCAAAGTTAAGTTTGAAAACTAAATTACTAATGTGATGCCCCAATTTGATTAATTGTGTGATATGTGTGGGTGTGTGATGAGTCCTACATCGAGTATTTTCTAGGTAGATCTGGACTTTATTAATAACTATAAAGAGTTTCAATTGTGACTAGTCCTTTTGAGATATTGGCGTGGTGGCGAGGCGGGTGGCGTGGTTGAGATCAGCGTGGAGACTGACATGGAGAATGGCATAGAGACCGATGTCGAGAGTGTGTTTTTTTGTGGTTGTTGTGGCGAGTGTTAGGGTTTGGCTGTCATGTGGTTTCTGGGTTTGGTGGTGGCATGGTGGTTGGTTTCTTGTGGCTGTTGTGGAGGTTTCTTGGTGGTTCTTGCTGTGGCTGTAGTGTTTGGTGGGTGTCCATCTGAATATAGGGTGGTGTGTTTTGATTTGGGTTTGATTTTTTCCTTTGATTATCACCATGGGTGTGACTGGTGTTTGGTGTGTTTTTTAGTGTTAGTTTTGTGGGTTTTGTGTGTGGAGGTGGTGGTGGATTTTATGGGTTTTGTTCCTGATGGTAGGGTGGGTTTTTTTCACGATGGTGGTGGTGGGTTTCTTGTGGCAAATGTGGTGGTGATGGGTGGTTGAAAGAGAGAAATAGTGAGTAAAATATAATCAGAGTGATGGGGGAGATGAGAGAGAGAGAGAGAGAGAGAGAGAGAGATTAGATTAGATTATTTTATTAGGTAGTATATATTATTTTAATGGATTGAATAGAAAAATAAAAATTGGAATATTAGGTGTGTTGTAAAATGGTATGATATAATAGATAAAATAACTTTTAAAATGGTAAAATGAAATTTTTTAAAGAAACCGGATGTAAATGCTCTTATGAGAAGATAGGTTGTATTGTAAGGTATCCTAAAGTAAATAATGATCAACGAAGTAGCAATCAATTTCAATATAGTTAGCGTGCACATGGAAGTTGTCATTGTCAGAACTTTGAATGGCAATTCGACTACCACAATATAGTAAGTCTTGTGTCACACATTTTGACACAACAAATGCCACAATTCGCCACATGACGAGTTGTTGTTGGTGGAGGAGTGATAGTGGGTCCATGTGGGAACACCCTTCCACCAACCACAATTAGCTATGTGGCGAGTTGTAGCATTTATTGTGCCAAAATGTGTGGTACTAGACTTATTTTTTCTTAGTGTATCAAGAGACGGGGGAGCCACAAAAAAGAAAGCAAAATCCTAATGAAATAGTGGTCTATTGGATTTCTTGCGTAGTCTGCATCAAAGTTAGCCAACAAGATAGGCTAATGGTGACTGCTGGAAGAAGTGAAGTTCATAAAACAAGGTGCTTTCAAATACTGAAGAACTCGGAGAATAACTGCATAGCGAGAGAATCATGGTGCAACCATGAATTGACTGACATTATGGAGTACATAGGAGACATCTTAACAAATAATAGTGAAATAGGCTAGAATCTAAACTAGTTGTCTATAGAGGATAGCATGTATAAATTATATAAATGACTGTCTTTAATCTTTGCAGAATTGTTTCAAAAAAAAAATTCTTTGCAGAATTGAGTTCTATACAAATAATAAGATTGCACTACGAATAAGTGAATAATAAGAGCATTCTCATTAAGAATGTTAAATGTTATAAATGCTAAATTTTAACATCAAGTTTGTAAAAATTATCAAAAAACAAGTTACAACAAACATGCTAAACTTAAAAAAAAAAATAACAAGTGAGCTTTTCAAAGATGAAAAGCTCACTGTAGCTCCAATTAAAAAATTATTATTATTTTTATACTTGTGGTGAAAAAGATGATTTGTGTAGTTGTTTTTTATTATTTTAATGAGTAGTTTCTATTATTTTAAACAAAATGATAAAAAAATAAAACTTTTAATGTTAATTGTATTATAAAATAAATTGTTAAAATTAATAAAATGATATTTTGAGACGTTAAATGTTAAAGTTTTAAAAAACTGGAATGCTTTAATAGGTCTAAAGCCCGTTGAACTTGTACTCTTAATTAACAAATAAAAATTACCCAGAAAACAATAACAAACTAACAAGACTCTAGTTTATTGATATTGGTAAAAGCAAGCTGCATACGTGGCAAAGGGTTAATTTCCTTTGTAGTAATTAACCAATTATGGATCTACAACACGGGTCATATTGACTACTCCCACCCCTGTTTAATCTTACAGAATAATTTTGCGATAACCTTTTGTCCTCCACTCTAATTCCTTTTTAGTGAAGTTTCTTTCTAGCATAACTAGGGAACAGCTATACGGCTATTCCTCTAGCAGGAGCAGCTAATGGGATTTAAAAGTATGATTTGACAACAGAGACTAGTAGTTCGTTCACCCAAAAAGTGCCTCAGTGAAGGTAGTAGGCTGGTAGCTAGCTAGCTATGATGCTCGGGTATAGGTTTTTTTTTAGAGTTTTGAGGAAGGCAGAAGGGTTTGGCTTTTCTGGCAAACCTAAATCAACTCTCTAGACTATTATTAACGGTGGCAAGGTTTTCAAAATCAGGGTTTTAATTAGAATCGCAAGGGGTAGGTGAAATCATGAATTATAAGATTGGATCGTGAATTGTAAAATTTTATATCATTTGAAAAAATAAAAAAAAATACATATTAGTATGTTAAATAATCACATAATTTTTTTTGGTGAAAAGGAGATTCATTAACAGAACTAACTGACCTAAAAAACAAAGGCTACATCACGAGATTAAAAAGTACAAGCAGAATCTAAGTTAAGAAGAAAAGCTACATCAAATGGAGGATCCATGAAAATAGTAAAATCCTGATTCAGATTGGCTCCCCTACGTGCAAGAGCATCTACACATTTATTCGCCTCTCTGTAACAATGTTGAATACGCACCAAAGGAATCTCCTTCAGCCCTTCTCTGCAATCAGCAACCAATACGCCAATACCATTCAGGTTTTCCACATCTTTCTCCAAAAGATCAATGACCAACTTCGCATCGAGCTCAACCACAAGTGCTGGGATTTTAAGGGAGATACAAAGCCGGATACTATCTCTTAACGCCCATAACTCCGATGCAACACTGGAAGCACAGCCAATAGCTCTTGCATAGCCTTTCACCCACTCCCCACAATCATTACGGATTAGCCCGCCTCCCCCAGCCAGACCGGGGTTTCCCATGGAAGAACCATCCGATTTTAACTTCAACCAATTGGTTGGAGGGTTTAGCCACTTGACCTGGATATTTGTTCTAGCTTTCATGTGCTTCTCGGCAATCCCCAGATACACCATCTCAACAGCTTTTGCTAGGGTCTCAGCCTTTAAATCTTTTTGAGTGAAGGACTTACCAAAAACTATATTATTCCGGTTTAACCAAAGAACCCAAACCGTAATGGGGAAAATAATAGCCCAATCTAACTCAGAGCCATGACACTGCCTCATCGTCTTACAATTAGTTCTCAACCACACCATAAGGTAAGGACCATAAAAGGAAGCGGCAGAGCAAGGGGGAGAAAGGAATTCCAGAAGAGTTGGACCTTAGGACAATCTCTAAGGCCATGAATGATTGTTTCAGGGGCTGCATTACAAATAGGACACAGAGGAGTGATGTTCATACCTCTTTGGGTGAGGATCGCACGAACTGGGATGCTATAATGACTGCATTGCCAAAGGAAGCACTTTATTTCCGGAATTGTAGAAATTTTCCAAACCCACTCCTCACTGTAAGGCCGAGTCATGAGCTTAGGATCATTGGTAATTGCTTTACGATAGGCATCTTTGAGCTGGAATTCTCCACTAGGGGAAGGACCCCACGACAACTTGCCCTCTCTTCGACTTGAAAAAGGCATTGGGGTAACTTTAATGTCCAACAAAACCTATTTGGGAAGAATAAAATACAACCTCTCCCATTTCCAGCCAAAGAAACCAGCCACATCCTTTAATTTGATATCCTCTTCATCTCTGTTTAGTGGACCAGAAATGCAGCTTCTGAGAGTACTAATGTCCATCCATTTATCAAACCAAAGAGAAAGGCAGCTATCACTTCCAACTACCCACTTTACTCTCTTTTTAAAAGTATCTTCACCCATCTTAATGCCAGTCCAAGTGGTTGAGCAAGAGGCAATGTTAAGTAAGTTTGGGGGTCTTCTCCTCTGCCCTCGGTACTTAAGGGACAGAATTCGAACCCATAACGCTGCTTTCTCAGTTTTAAACCTCTAATTTAGCTTAGCTAATAGGGCAGTATTTTTCGGCTTCGCTGCTGGAATGCCTAAACCTCCTTCCTCCTTATCCCTCGTAACTTTGTTCCATCCAATAAGATGAAGTTTCTTCTTACTATCCGATGAACCCCATATAAAGTTTCTATTTAACCTGTCAACACCTTTAAGGATTTTGGGAGGGAGAGCCACGCACTGCATTGTATAGTTGGGAATGGTGGAAGTCACTGATTGGGTCAGCACAATTCTCCCCGCAAAAGATAACAAATTAGCCTTCCAACCTGCTAATTTACTTTGAATTCGATCAATAATGAGCCCAAAATCTTGCGGAGTACCCTTGTGCTTAATGGGAAACCCCAAATACTTCCCAAGGGAAGGGGTAGATCTAAAACCCAACACATCGCTAAGCTCTTCTCTAGAATTCTGATCCACATTAGGAGAAAAATAGACCCGAGACTTCTCTTCACTGATTTTCTACACCGAGAAAGAACAAAAGGTATCTAGCATATCCCTGATTGCAATGCAATTTTTCCGGTCTACCTTTGCAAAAAGCATAAGGTCATCCACAAAAAATAAGTGCGAAAAAGCCGGACCACTCTACGAAGATTTGATAGGATTCCAAAGCCCCTCCTTACATTTATCTTCAATTAAAGCCCCCGACACCTCCATACAAAGGATGAAAAGGTAAGGCGACAAAGGATCTCCTTGTCGGATTCCTTGCGAGGGGTGAAAAGCCTCCAAAGCACCCCCATTGAATAGAACAGATATCGCCAATGAAGATATACATCTCATAATTAGGGAAATCAAGTTATTGGGAAACCTAAAAAGCTTTAAGGTGTCTCTAATGAAACTCCACTCTAGGCGGTCATAGGCCTTTTCCAAATCTAGCTTAATTACCATCACCCCTCCCTTCCCTTTCTTCTTGTCCATCGTATGGATGATTTCTTGGACAATTATCGCATTATCCATACCCTTCCTCCCTAGCACAAAGGCTGACTGAAAAGGAGAGACAAGATTTGACAAAAAAGGCCGGATACGAGCAACGATTATCTTAGTCACCAGCTTATAGATAGTGTTACACAAGCTGATAGGCCGGTAGTTGTTCAAGGATTCGAGGTTCTTACACTTGGGAATCAACGTGATGAGAGTTTTATTCAAGTATTCTAGCATAGTTCCAGAGCTGAAAATAGACTTCACCTCATTTTTCACAGATTTCCCCACAACAAGCCAAAACCGTTGGAAGAAACCTGCGTGAAGGCCATCTGGGCCAGGGGCCTTAAAAGGTTTCAGACCCTATAACCCGGCTGAAATCTCCTCACCAGACACAAAATTATCAATGGAGGCAGCTTCTTCCTCATTAAGATAGGAGTACCAGAACGGAGGATCCCAATCCGCTTAGGAGGCAGAGCAGTGATCACTTTTAAAAAGCTCCATGAAACCTTTTCTAATGTAATCTGCAATCTCTATATCTCCACTCAACCAATTCCCTACTTTGTCTTTCATGCATAAAATTTGATTCCTCCTTATGCGAACAAGGGCTGAGGTATGGTAAAAGGCAATATTCCGATCCCCCTCTACCAGCCAGAGGATTCGAGCCTTCATTGCCCAAAACTCTTCCTCCAACCTAACCACTTCAGCATATTCTAACCTCAGATTTCTATCCAGTTCCACCAAATAATCGTTTGGCCGAATTGATAAATTCTCCTGAATTCCCTTAAGCCTAGCCGATATTCTCCTTTTCCCATGGAAAAGATTTCCAAAAACTGTCTTGTTCCAAGTAATCACCTTATCAGAGAAAGAAGACAGAGCTTGATTCAGAGAAGGAAAACTTGACCATGCATCTCTCACAACCCCCGGAAAAGAGGGGTGGGAAAGCCATATAGGTTGGAACTGGAAAGGCCTAGGAGGATTAAAATTCCTATTATTATCAAGGCACAACTTAACTGGGCAGTGGTCAAAGTGGGTTTTTTCTAAGTGGAGAACTACCGCTTCAGGGTGAAGGCCATTCCACTCGACGTTAACAAAAACCCTATCAATACACTCTTGGACCAAATGAGCTACTGGCCGATGGTTGGACCAGATGTATCTAGGGCCAGAGAAACCAATATCTATCATATTACAAGTGTCCAAGCATTCTTGAAAAAGCAGGGCTCTTACTAAACTGACTGGTCTACCTCCAAACTTATCCTCCCCCATCAAGACTTCATTAAAATCTCCTGCAATAACACACAATATGGAATGGAGCCCAACTACAGTTTTAAGATTATCCCACAACAACCGTCTTTCAGCAAATCTTGGGCTGCCATACACAATTGACAACAACCAGGAAGGTTTACTTGTGGATGAAATTATGGCGTGAATCTCTTGTTCAATTGAGGATAACTCTATTACATCCACCTGATTAGTATCCCAAAGAACCCACAAACCACCAGAAAAACCAAACGAGTTTGCAATGATTGCCCCATCCAGAGGGAGCGTGTTAGCAATCCTTTGAGCTTGGTCACCACTAACTTTAGTCTCAATGCCAATCATAATAGCAGGGGAATGAACACGGACTAAATCACTAATATTAGTACCAAAGGTGGGGCTTAGCGCACCCCGACAATTTCATATCAACAAATTCATTATTAAAGGAAAAGGAAAAAAAGTTTTATGCAGGAAAATTAAATGGAAGGTTGGAGAATGTCACCTCCCTGTTTGATTTGCAAATCCGCCTCAATGGGCTTCCCATCTCTCTTCTGGTGATCATCTTCATCTCCATACACTGCTATTCTAGACCGAAGGGTAGGATCAATTCCTTTCAGCTCCACGCTAGCTATCTTCTGAGCATCCTTATCCACGCAGTTACTCAAATGTATTTCCTTTGATACAGGACAATTTAAGGTTTCTGCCAAAGGTTTTCTACCCGTCACTAGGAGGTGATGTGTTTGCATCATATCTTCCATGCATTCCATCTCCGAAGTGGGTTCAAAAGACATCTCCGAACTTTCAATCTGCTTACTTTCCTTTCGGCCTTCAACATCGGAGTTTAAGATAGGATCACTCGGCCTTGGTACTAGTTCCATAGAGCAACCAGCATGAAATCCATTGAAGTCCATTCCTAGACTAGAGAAATCTATCCTTTCTGAGCCTCTATTGAGAGAAGGACTTGACCCAAATGACTTGGATTTTGCAATTCTCCATTCAGAGGATTTTTTTTTTGCTATGGCTACTTTGCTGTCTACGGCTGGAAACCTTTCCCTTTTGAGCTCTTTGCTTAGCTGTGGACGTGTCAAGACTTGGATTGCTCATAGTGCGATCTACACTTATCCCATTATCTCCTGTCAAATCACCGAAAGTGTGCTTTTCCTTGTTTGACCTCAGTCCTAGCGTGACAGGCCCTGTTGATGGCGATCTGCACTTATACATTCATTGATATAATTATCATACATTACTACATCCATTTGTAAGCATCATTTAAAGTGGCCAAAAATCTTAAGACGTGACACTCTGTTGTGATATTTTTTATTTGAGTCCAATTGAACACTTTCTACATTAAAGTAGAATAACTTGGTTTATTGAGATTTTATTCTTCATTTGGGTCTAACTGAGCCTTCTATTAAGTTCAAGAAGATTACAAAAAATTAAAGTCATTTAGGATTGTCAGAATTGTACGATCCTATCAATCTCAAACGATCGCTAAGATCCTTGAAAAATTCAAATCGTTTTAGGCAGGTGGGATCGTAAAATCGTAGGATCGTAGGATTCGGATCGGAGTTTTGACAACCATGAATGGTGGTGTTAAAAAGTTATATTACTATTTTTAATACCATCAATTACAAAATTGAGGCTACATTAATGGAGCTAAAATCAAATAATTTGGCTTTTCAGTTATAATGCACAACTACTTTTGGCTATGCATTGTAACTTAAATTTAAAAAAAAATAGGGGTAATTACACTAAACCTACTTGTGGTTTAAACGAAAATTACTTTGCTTACCCGTAGTTTGAAAAGTATCACTTAACCCACCTGTGATATGTTTTGTTTGTTTTTTGTAACCCATCTCTGTTAAAATTAGGAATAAACAGGTATTTTTGCTATGTCTCTCTCCTCCTAAAACAAAAAATAGCACAAAAATGCAAGAGAAACAAAATCAAAAAGTAGTATTGGCCTCTCTCTCAATTCACATAAATCTTGAACATGAAGAACATACCCAGTTTTCTTAGTAACCAAACAGAGGTAGAAAATAAATTTTATGCAAAAAACAAAATTCTTATATTAACTTTAGCATAATAGAGGCAAGCTTCTAAATTCAGGTAACATAAATCATTAAACCCATAATTTTTTTTTTCACATTCCTAAGGTCTCTCAAATTTTCTCAGCAACCATATAACTATAAAAAGAAATCAAACTCTTCAATCTTAGTTTTAAACACCCATTTGGCTCAACTTTCAGTAAGTCTCTCATCTTTACAAGAACCTCAACAACGTAAATCACAAAACCCAAAATTTCTTTCTCCTTCCCAATCGAAAACAAATCAAAAGTTTCAACCTTTACACAGCAATATAAAGCTCAAACAGCACAAACTACAATACCCAATATTTTTTTCCCTTTTATTTTCTTGGAAACCAAACATAGAGAGAAAATTGAATAATGGGTATGTGTTAAACCTTTATAAAAATAAAAAAAAAAAAAAGCTTACCAACATACAAGGACGATTTGGAGAAGAATTTAGAGAAGCCAAATGCTTGATATGACTGTGGTGAGATTGGGATTGTAAACCCATAACCAAATTCTCTAAAATCCAAAACCTCTATCTTTATTTTCTCTCTATTATGAACCCATGACCAAATCCACCAATAACCACTGGCCACCATGATTTCTGGAAAAAAAAAAAAAAAAAAAAGCAAACCCAAATGCAAAAACCAACAAAACCCACAAATGATGACACAAAACCACCAAATGGAGAGCCACAACCCATTAATGGTGAGAAAATTTGTAACCACTTATCGGGAGCCAAAACCACCGTGACGAGATGAAACCACCGAGCCGGGACAGGCCGAAAAAGAGATATAAAAACACATGTTTTCTCCCCTAGCTTCGATGTTGCAAAACATGTGTTTTCTCCCCCTCCAGACACTCCAAACCATAAAGAACACGTTGATCTCACCACAAGTCTCTCTCTCAAAAAGTTAATGAGATTTTGGTGTTTTGATTCACTTTATGTTGTGTTTTGGGGGTTAAGAAGTGTTTTTATAATGGCTAGGCTTGAGGTGGGTTACGGAGATTGTTAGAAATATACCACAGGTGGGTTAAGTGATACTTTTCAAACCACGAGTAGGCAAAGTGATTTTCGCCCAAACCACAGATGGGTTATGTGTAATTATCCAAAAAAAAAAATATATATATATATATATATATATATATTTCTCTCTCTCTCTCTCTCTCATTTTCTTCAACGTCTCTTTTTCTCTCCAACGCCACCCCTATCTCCCTCTCAACTGAACCAAGTCTTTCTTCTCTTTGTGGTGTCACCTAAGTTCATTGAGATCGCCAATGTGGGTTCGTGGTAGTGGTCCAGTGTGGGTCAGTTGGGTGGGTTCGTGGTGGAGGGTCAGTGTGGGTCGGGTTTCTCTAGGTTTGTATGGTTGGGTGGTTTGAACCGGTGGTCTTAATGGTGGTGTGGGTTGTTGCTGGGATCGGTGGCCAGCTAGGTTGTTGTTGGGATCAATGGGTCGGTGGTGGTTATTGTTGTTGTTGTTTTTTTTTTTTTTTTTAAATTAGAGTTGTGGAGGTGGATTTTTGGGTGTTGATTTTTGGGTTTTTAGTGATTTTTGGGTGTTGATTTTTGGATTTGCCTTGATTAGTGATGGTTGTGGGTTGTGATTTGTGGTTGTAGTGGTGATAGATGTGACCGGCGGTGGTGTGGGTGTGTTGTTTGTTCACAAACAGGGAGAGGAAGAGAGAGAGGGGAAGAATAAAAATAATATTTAAATGAAGTAGCTAAAAAAATAGAACCATTGATGTTGGGTGTGTTGTGAAATGGTTAGTTAAAATAGATAAAGTGGCTTTTTGTGGAGCCAAAAAAACTAAAAATTTGCCTCCACCAATGTGGATGCTCTGTAGTCTTCTTATATATTTATATCCCCCAACTATTTTACCCAAAATATTTAATTTGTGCCAATGTATGTATTACACAATGAAGCACTGAGGCTGAATTGGTCAAGTACTATTGTTTGGCAAAATATGTATGGATTGACCACTGTTTGCAAAATAATTAGGATCTACTACTTTTTTAAAACTCCAGTTTGTCATGTAACTCAAGTTTTACAAACTCGAGTTCCATGAAATTTTTTTTATGAAACTTGAGTTCCATAAAAAATAGCATGACAAATTTGGAAGCTATTTTTTCAAAGAATTCGAATTTCTAGAACTCGAGTTTCATGACAAACTCGAGTTCCAAAAAGGTGGTAGATTGCTAATCACAAACAGTGATATATTGTTAAATATTTTACCAAATTGTGGGTATATAGCCATTTTGGCCGAAGCACTGGGCTATTTGTCCGACTTGAGCAGTTTCCCAAGGCTGTCAATGTACATGAGGGCATGACCCTCCCTCAAACTTTTTATTATTATTATTTAATAATTCAATAGTTTTGAGAAATAGATAATTCAAATTTTAGGTATTTTTGTTGATAATACCACAATGAGGCTCTCGGTTGCTTCCCCAAACAAATGGGGGACACTAAAGGCAAAATTTGCTCAACAACATTTTTTCAGAAAAATATTAGATACACAACATGTGTTTGAAGTTATTTAGTAAGTTGAACTGTTTTTTGAAAATCGTGTTTGTGAAACTCGAGTTCCAACCCAAAATCGACTTTCTCAAACTTGATTTACGCCAAACCTTGATTTTTTTTTTTTTTTAAAAGGTGGAACTCGAGTTTACTAAACTTGAGTTTCATTTAAAAAAAAATAACATAACTTGTGTTTCCTACACGCGAGTTCCATTTGGGTTTTTTTTTTTTTTAAAAGCATGGAATTCGAGATTGTTATACTCGAGTTCCACCTCTTTTTTTTTTTTTTTTAAATCAAGTTCGGCGTAAATCGAGTTTGAGAAACTTGATTTTGGGTTGGAACTCGAGTTTCACAAACTCGATTTTCAAAAAACAGTCCAACTTACTAAATAACTTCAAACACGTGCCAGCCACCGAATGTTTTCCAAAAAATGTACTGTTGAGCAAATTTTGCCGACACTAAACTTAAAAACTATATGCAGAGGTGACTTTAGCAGATGCGATAGGACCCATAATAAAGAAAATAGAATAAAATTTTAGGTCCTATTAATGATACCCATTTCTTTTTTATCAACAAACTTGTGTGAGTTCCGGTTAATTAGTTCAATCGATAAAATCTCTGATAGTTCAATAAGAGATTTGGGGTTCAATCTCCGTCTACACTAAAAACTGATTGGTATCTTAATCTAATGATAAAAAACCATTATCAAGAGCGAACGTCATGGATTGAAATTATCTTTAAAAAAAAGAAAACATGTGAGAAGTTATTTTGTAAGATGAAATATTTGACAATATGGAAACAAATCTAGAGCTAAAATTAATGAGCGTTAATTCTGAAGTTGGCATCGTTGCGCATGATTAGGTTAAAGGTTGAATGTTTAAGTGGGGTCACATCCTAAACCTAATAATAGATTATATTATAAGTAAAGACTGAAAGATTGAGTGAACGGTTAGAAGAAGAACACGGCGAGTCTTGGGAATCTTTTCTTCTTTAATTTTTGAGGAAAAGGAAAATCGCAATTCGCAACCCACCCTTTTTTTTTGTTTTATTGGATGCGATGGGACTGGATATGATTCTGTCTGGTTTCTCGTACTAATTCGCAACCCACCCTTCGTTCACACTGAAAATGACATCCACCTTGTAATTCACTAATTCTAAACGGTTTTGGGTTTTTTGAATGGTCCAATATTGGCATTTAAAGAATAAAAACAAAAAAACAAAAACAAAAACAAAAATGAAAAAGAAAAAGAAGAAGGAAGAAGTATCTGTCAAATTTCTATAAAAAAAAAAAAAAAAAAAGGTATCTGTCAAATTTATGGTTAAGAAACGTGTTCGACTTGCACAATTCAACAGAAGTTGGTGTATTTTGTTTTAATATTTATTTACCATTCGATTTTTAATATATATACATAACTCAGACCTATATACAAATTTCGTTTGATTTCTATCTCAATTATGTGGCCTCTAAAAAGCCACTCAGGATGTATAAGAGGGGCGAAACTCAGCCTCCAAAACATTTTTCCTATGACATGTAAAATCCTTATGCCATATGGAAAAAGTTTGTTCAATCTAATAATATCAGTTAATTTGTTATATCTAATTCTCTATTTAGTTCAATACTTTCAAGTAATCTTCTATATTTCATTAGTTGTTTACTATCTTAACCCGCTTCCAAAATTATCTTCTTACACCCCTTTGAATCTATGTGTCCCTTCCCTTGTGTCACTCTTTCGCTCTATATTTGATATTAGAGCCATACCATTTTCACCTCATTTGATTAGTATATTTTGATTATTATCCTGATTAGTATGCTCTATGATTTACAGTTACCACAATATGTGGATTCTTTGTACTAATCACATCAAAACATTGGATTTGATCATCAAATAGAACACTTAGGAGTTTGCTTTTCAAAGGATCCAACTAATCCAGTTTACCGCAATCACCTTGTGGACATAGGAGCCTAGAGTCAACATTATTGTCCTATTAGGTTTTGGGTCAACTATTCTTTCCTAAAGAAAGCACTATGGCCAGTTCATCTTCCGCAGATATTGATACCTCCAATTTCTCCTCTGAACTTCCCCTTCATAAATCTACTACAAATAGACTAGACTACCTGTATGAATTCTCTCATGTACCCGAAGACAGTAAGATACCTATTACTAACTTCCCCATTGTAAATACACTATATTTAATAAACTCCAGTCTTCACTCAAAAAACCATAAAAAAAATATATTGGCCCTTCTCAATCCTTTACTGTAAAAGAATATATCCAAACTTCTAAGTTTGACCAGTCCAATATCCTAGCAAATGACAATGAAAATTTCATTACCCTTGCTCTCCCTAAGAATTTTTATTCCATGGAAAAAACAAGAGTACACTCATCTCCATTTTGGTGCTATAAGATTAGCACTAACCTTTCACAGAAGAAAATGACTCCCTGCAATCTCTAGAATTGCACTCCTTAACTCCAAATTTTTGGAGTATCAACATGCAATTATAAGAACTGTTCAAACAACACTCAATGCGAAAACTATCATTGTCACACTTTTTCCAAACTTCAACATGCCTCTCAAAGATCATCATCTTCGTGATGCTCTCAAAGTTCAAGTTCAAATTATGGGAGCTTCCTAAATACAAGACACTTATGTAGCCACCCTTCATTATCAACTTGCTTATTGGCTTCAAAATCATGCCTTTGATATGGCAGTCTCAGATATGGCTCAAACTAATGATGCTCTACTTATCCAAGTTGATTTAGGACTTACATCCCAAGACAACTAACAAGGGACCAGATGACTTCGCTCTTTCCAAAATCATAGATTATGAAATATGAAGAGCTTCACTAAGCAGTTAAGCCAATTTAGTCTAACAATCCTTTCTTCATCAAGAAAGAAAATGGCAAAGTTGAGACAAGATTTTTGAAGGTCCCATCAGGAAAGAAAGATATGGCAGTTTCCCAACCCAGATGACAATGCTTCAACCTGTGTCATATGTTTTTGAATATAGCCTTAAAATTAAAGCATTTTGTGAAGATGGAAAACCTTATTATGAAAGAAAATCACCTTCTGGCCACATATGGTGGGATATTTGTGATTGAAATGCATGCAAAGAAGTAGTAATCTAAGATGATGACCAACCAAGAAAAAGGAAGAAAAAATCGTCCCAACAACACCTGAAAGAGAGATATGAAACAAGTGATCCAGAAGTAGATCTCCTTAGAGAATCCTCGGGGAAATTTGACTTTTATGTCTCTTATCCTAGAACCAGAAAGCAAAAACCCCAATTCCCTCCAAATAAAGAATCCAAGCCTAGATACGATGGTGACTAAGAGCCCAAACCACCACTAATCCCATACTACAAAAATAACCTTTCCCAACTACCTAAATATCAAACCTTCCCTAGCAGATAAACCCAAACACAAAAATCTTTCCCTTGTTACATGTTTGATAGAGCTCCACCCTCTTATTCACAAGATTTTCCTCCTTTTGAAAGTTTTGAGCACCCCCAAGCCAACACAAAACATGTTTGGAAAATCAAAACCCTTGTTGGAACCAACCCAGATAGGGCTTGAAAACATGTTTTGTCAGCAGATTCAACTTTAAATTGGCAAGTAGAAAATGATGTGGCATAAAATCAGGCCCTTTCAAAGATACTTGATAATCAACAAAAGTTTGCTGAAGTTATGACTCGGACCCTTTCATCCTTAGATTCTCTGGTTAATGATTTGAAGAAAAAAATCAAGATGATTGAACAAGAGCTTGCAACAATTGCATCCACAGTTAAAGACATGTCTGTTTTCTTCCCTTTCATAGGGCAAAAAGAAAATGAAAGAAAGCAATTATCGACACAACTCCAGTCCATAAAGATCTCATAAGACAATTGCACAAGCCTCCCCCATGATTGTCTACACCTCTCACCAACCTAGGCAATCATTGTATAAAGATCTTTCTATACCCTTAGCCTCCTCGTTTTTATCAAACCCTCCAAGTCAAAATTTTCAACCTCTAGCCATAATACATCCTGATTACAACCTCCTCAAGACAAGTGGAATCTTCCCAACAATAACTTACCTGTTACAACTTTAGCTAGAATCCCCAAACCAATCACAAAAAAAAAAAAAAAAACCCTTTCTTGTCGGGAAGAACAAAGATCCATTGTTTCAACTTTCAAACCCAACTGTTGGTGCATCCTCAAAACGCCCAAACCTAAGCATGTTGGCCATAGACCCTGATCCTCCAAATTCAATCTCATAATTTCTAAAAAACCTTACTCTTGAAGATTCAAGATCCTCTTCTGTGCTCCCAGTAATTAGGGATAATAATTTTTACCCAACCCACAGGTACCCGACCAGACTCGACCCTTATGGGCCGAGTTTAACCCAACTCACGAAATAGTAGGGTCAAGTCTAAGTTTTTAAAATAAAACTTGAAGCGGGTTCGGGTTGGGTGTAGGTTTTAGTGATATCCGCCTTGAATCTGACCCGTATACATATATAATATCAAAAAAATTAAAAAACCCTAGGTATAAATACTCCTCTTTCTCATTTCTTAGTCACCGTCTCTCTCTCTCTCTCTCTCTCTCTCTCTCTCTCTCTCTCTCTCTCTCAAGCTTTTACGCGTAGCTGCCATTCACCCTCCTCAGCCTCCCCTCATGGCCTCACTTAGATGCTCCACTCTCTTTCAAGCCCTCCTCGGCCTCCTCTCAAGCTTTCACAGATGAGTTTTTTTTTTTTTTGGGTTCATTTCGTCTCTCGTTGTTCTTTCTTTGTTCTTTTTGTGTTTGTGTTTTTTATTTTGAAAGGGAAAATCATAATAAATCTGAAATTTTTGTGTGGTTGTTTGTGGTGGCTTCAGATTGGTTTAGGTGGGTGGGCTTCGAATCAGCCTTGGCAGGTTGTGGATTGTCGGTGAGTCGTGGTAGGCGTGGAGGCCGTGGGGTTGTGGGGTTGTGTTGAGTCGTTGTGGGCGTGGGACCGTGGTGGGTCTTGGTAGGTGTGGGTTGTGTGATATGGGTTATGTGGGTTTGGGTTTTGGTGGGTCATTAGGTGGTGGAGATTTGGTTTTTTTTTTTTTTTTTATTTGAGTTTGTGGGTATGGATTTGGCAGTGGTGGTGGTGGTGGTGTTGGATTTTAGTTGGTGGTGGTGGCTAGTGTACTGTGGGTGAGGGTGGTGACTGGTGTGCTGTGGTAGTTTAGTTTTTTTTTTTGCTATGAGATTGATTTTTAGACTAATTTGGCATTTGGGCCACAATATTAGGCTTAAATCTAGGTGAATAATTTTTCTATATTGGGCCACAATATATGCTTTAGTCCAACATAATTTTTTTATTGGGCCATGGATTAGGCCATGAAGTGGTATGGATGGATAGGGCCCACATGGGCCCGACAAGGTGGGTTTGGAGATTTTAAAAAAACCCGTGTAATAAACGGAGTGGGGTTGGGTAACAGGGGTAGGTTCGGGCATAAAGAAACTCACCCCAAACCCAACTTGTTGCCATTCCTAACAATGATCGCTAACACTGATTTAGACCTTTCTAATCTAGGTCTAGAAGAGGTATTTATGCATTAACCAGGGGATCAACCAATTGTAGAAGAAGATAATGCTCTTCATCTTCCACCGCCACCGCCTATTTTTCCTCCTCCACCTTTTGTCCCAAACAACTAGACTTGCCTTACTTATTCATCAATTACAGATTCAAAACACTTGTTTACCATTGATGATATTCCTCCTTCTAGATGACATGAAAAATTCTTTGATATGTATTCTTGGTACACAATTGAGCTCCAAACTCCAAATTCCACAATTACTCAAGTCATTGTTAAGTTCATTGCAAGACTTATAGGAAGAATAAGAGAATGGTGGGTTGCCTTAGGAGAATTTCAACAAAGGCATGCAGCCTAATCCCAAACACTAGAAGAATTTTTCACAATCCTTCATAACGAGTTCCTTGGCGCAGTAACATATTATACATTAGTTGCACAAGAAGAATTCCTGGCCATGAAATGTTGTTCATTTGAAAGGAAAGATCTGGAAGACACTTTGATAGAATGTCAAGACGATTTTATTTTATCAACGGTATGGATGATGTAAACATCAAGCGCACCTTCCTAAACTCCCTCTTAGAGCCATTTGGAGATGAAACTCTTCACATGATGAACATCCAAAGAATAACCTTGCATCAAGCCTCCTTAGGAGAAATCTATCAACACATGCCCATTGCTCTGGAAAAGCTCTGTAACCAGTGAAAATTCCTTTTAGAAATGGAAAAGGTTCATAATAAGCTCAAACACAGTTGTAAAAGGAAAGATTTGCAAATAAAATGCTATGACAAAAGCTGTGATTGCTCATAGAGAAGGAGTCACTTCAAGAAGTATCATTTGAGAAAGAAATACCATACAAAACCAAAAAAAAAAAATTCAAAAAAATAAAATGGAAATTTCTTAGAAGGAAGCAATTGAAAGGAAAATTTTTAAAAGTTTGTTTCATGTGTAGAAAGCCAAACCACTTTGCCAAAAACTACCCAAAAAAGGAAAAGGCAGTAAAGCTTCTTGAACAAGCCCAAATTCATGCAAAAGACAATCCATTCTTTGGTGTAGAATCACTCTTTTCACTTGATGACGAATACTCTCCCCAAGCTCTAGTAGTCATGGGACATTCTACAAGAGAAGAAGACTTAGATTCACTTAATTCAGACATCTCAGACCTAGGAATCCAAACCATCTATACTTCCCAGCCTATTATATCCCTCTTAACCAGTCTTACTCCCATAGCCCAAGTACATGTAGTTATAGCCCTTTTTGACATTAGAGTCAGAGCAACAATTCTCCATCCCAAAATTTTACCTAAAGAATTCAGGTTGCTTATTATGTTTCGAACAGCAAATAGAGAAACATTTCTAGTAACCCAAAGGAGCAAGCCTATCCCATCAGAATTTTCCCAAAACTTACCATAAAACACTAAGTCCTTGGATTCCCTCTCACGGGCAGAGTCTTTCTTATAGGTTTTGATATTCTTCACCAAATACATAGCCTCAGGTGTTCCTTAAAAGAACTCTCACACAAACAACATCTTCTCACTAGGATCCAAGTCCCCTACCTATTCATTGTTGATCCTTATGATTCCCCAAGAATCCAGATCATCAATGATTGTTGTGCAAATAGCCATTCTGACTTTCTCCTTAAGAATCCAAATCCTTTATGGAAGAACCCAAACTTCTTTCTACATCTCCCTTTCAAGAAAAATGAAGATGTAAATCCCACAAAAGCCATCCATTGAAGAATGAACCCAAAACATTTAGCTCTTGCTAGACAAGAGTTATCAACACTCCTCATAGAAGTCCTTATTGAACCCACATCCTCCCTGTGGGCATGTGAAGCCTTTTATGTCAATAAGCATTCTGAGAAAATCCGTGGAAAACTCAGATTGATGATCAATTACCAAGATCTCAACCACTTCTTGGCTGCTGAAAAGTTCCATTTGCCAAACAAATGTGCTCTCTTCTATCAACTTTCAAATGCAAAAGTATTTTCAAATTTAATCTTAAAGTAGGATTTTGGCAACTAGGAATCCACCCAAAAGAAAGGTATAAAATAGCATTTGGCATCTCAGATCATCTTTACCAATGTACAATTATGTTCTTTGGACTCAAAAATGCCCCATCTCATTTCCAAAAGGCAATGGTAACTCTGTTCTAACCTCTCTTGGCTAATGCATCAATCTATGAAGATGATATTCTTCTGTTCTCAAAAGATACATATCCCATGAAAAATTCCTCACTGAATTTTACAATTTAGTGAAATCTCAAGGGATTATGCTCTTAGAAAAGATGGTCATTCAACAATCATCTATAGAGTTTTTAGGAGTAGACATTGCAGATGGGAAATACTCTTTGTAGCCAGACATTGCTACCTCTCTTGCCGAGTTTCTAGATTAGCTCACAAGTGTTAAACAAATACAAAAGTTTCTTAGAATTGTTAATAACATGTCTGATTTCATTTCAAAAATCTCTAGATACAAGAAATGTCTAGCCCAACTCCTGAAGAAAGCCCTTCCAAAATGGAACTCCTTTCACACAGAAGCAGTCCAGCAATTGAAAAAAATTAGTAGAGAAGCTTCCCCCGCTACAGATTCCGAGACCAGGCAAACGAATACTACAACAGATGCAAGTGATGACTATTGGGCAGCAGCCCATTTTGAAGAAAATAATGGAAAAAAAAATATTTGTGGATATACAAGTGGTGCATTCAAGCCCTTGGAATTTCATTACCATTCCACGTTCAAGGAAATACTTGCAGTAAATCATGGAATTGAAAGTTACACTAATGTATACAAAGTGACACTAAAGTACAATTTTTGTAGAGATTGTGTACATTTTTCTTGATGTTATTATGCCTATTCATTTTTATTAAATTTATAATTTAAAAATTTTGACATTAGATTAAATTTTCTTTATATTGTTAAAATGCATAGCCAATTATGTGTTAATAAGATTTTATTTACTAATCAAGATATAAAAAAAAAATTATGCATAATTTTAAAATACAAAAACTTGAAATTTAAACATTTATAGATGATATAACTATTGATCTAATTGTCAAAATTTTTGCAAGAATAAAGTGTATAAGAAGAAAATATTATCTTGTTAGAGAATTAGCATTTGGGATTGTATAAAATTTGCTATTATACAATACAACTTTACAATACACCCAACATCTCAAACTTTATTTTTTTATCACTTCATTTAATTATTCCTTTATTATTATTATTATTATTATTATTATTATTATTTATTTCTTTATTTACTATTTCTTTTGTTCTTTATTTATTATCTCTCTCTCTCTCTCTCTCTCTCTCTCTCTCTCTCTCTCTCTCTCTCTCTCTCTCTCTCCAAGCAACCATCACCCTACAACCAAACTCCCAACCACGCAACCACCATTGCCAAACCTACCACCCCACCACCATTGCACCACACATAGCAACCACCTCTTTCTCTCTTTTCCTCTTCCACTTAAGCAACCAACAACCACAACAACACACTACCACCACCACTCATATCCCAACAAACCCATAGACCGCCACCCAGAAACCGCCACTGCGAACCCACATCAACCACCACAACCATAATACCCACCACCATGCCAACCACCAAAACCCATTAAGAAAAACCATAAAACCAAAACGTCACAACCATAACAGCCACCACCATGTCAACCCCCAAAACCCATTAAAAAAAACCATCAAACCAAAACCAAAACCACACTGCAACCACTGTAAATTACACAACTCAACCACCATCGGACCAACACCCAGCAAGCAACAAATTGGTGGAGACCAGACTGAAACCCACATCCTTAATCTTTGCTTCTCATCTCCCACCAATCTTTGCTTCTTTGTTCTATTGGCTTGGAGGCCTAACACCAGCATCAAAGGGGTAGGTGTTAGGTGAGAGAGAGAGAGAGAGAGAGAGAGAGAGTGAATAAAACCTATTATTTTATTTTACCCACATTGCTACAATGAGTTATATTTTTTAAGATATCACCGTAACCGAGTTGTAAAAATTTTTACAACTAGAAACTCAGGTAATGCATGTGTTTTGTGGTTTAAGACTATAAAACAGCAAATTGGGAGTTTTAAAATTCCCAATGCTAATACTCTTAGATTTTATTTTATGTTAGAAAATCATGAACAAAACATGTCTTGTAAGTTGTTTCAATGCTTTATTTTTTAAGATTTTAGGGTCATATTTATTGTAATTGGCTAATCCTTTGACAAAATGCACTTTACTTGTAATTGGGTAGACCTAAGATGAGTTTAGTACTTCAAGAAACATGTTGATCAAGTCAAGTATTAAAGACATGGAAATTGATCTAAGAAACAAGTGAAGAAAAACTACTCATTAAGTTTCGACAAATAGCTCGACAGATGTCTGCTATCGAGACTTAATATAAAGCTCGATAGATAGTTCAATAGTAGTTCAATATATTAAGAATTATGATTTCAGAATTTTCAGATCTGAAATTCGTCATGGTCTTGTATATTTGTTTGGGGTTTCTTTTCTCACAACCCTAGATATATATAAGACTTATTCTAAAAGCCGTCATATACGGAAAGAGAGTCCAAGGGACTTATATTCTTTGTGTGAAGCTATTGCGTTTGTATGCCATAAGATTTTGTAACTGATTTGTTCTAGATCTTCATTGTTAATGAAATGAAGAACTTTGCAGTCAACAATATCTGTTCAAGTTGCTAAAGTTAGTCACATACTTGAGATCCGTGCAAAGGGTTAGTCACAAATTAGAGGTTCGTGCATCAAAGGAAAGAATGCTACTACAAGAATAAGTACAATTGGGTATTGGAGTTAAGATTCAACTGTAGGTTAATATTTCAGGATAGGCCAAGGTTAGTTAGTAAGATTCCTTATACTTGTAACCGCTTGATTATTGATTAGTAGATTCTTAGGAGTGGTGACTTTAAAATCACTCGATGGTGTTTTTGCCTTGCAAGTTTTTCCCATTTGTAAACAAATCATCATATCTTTTTTTTTTTCTTTTTTTTTTTGCATTTAGTATTTTTGGTGATTTGTTGGTGCCTCCATGATTTGCATGTAATTTGACCTAATTAATCAACTTGTGTAATTAAATTAATTAATCGGGGTCAAGCTATCTTAACCCAACAAGTGGTATAAGAGTAGGCACACTCTGATTATATTTTAATCTTTGCTGTGTGATCCATTGACCTATGTTGTTATGGATCGTGAATAATCTTTGATTATTCCTCTTTTATTTGATGGGACTAACTATGCATACTTTAAAGTACGCATGAGAACATTTTTGCAGTCCTTAGATGAGAAAGTCTAGCTGGCAGTTGAAGTAAATTGGAAAAAGCTTGAAGAGCCACTTGCAACATGGGATGATACCAAGATCAAGGCTGCTAACTTCAATAGTAAGACACTGAATGCTCTATTTAGTGTTGTAACGAATGAAGAATTCAAAAAGTTCTCTTCCACTGACAATGCCAAGGAAGCTTGGACTATTCTTTAGAATACTTATGTGGGCACTAAAGTTGTTAAGAACTCTAAGCTTCAAATTCTCACTACTTGCTTTGAGGAAATTAGGATGGATGAGGATGAATCGTTTGATGAATTCTATGCCAAGTTCAAGGACATAGTGAATTCAACATTCAATCTGGGAGAATAGATTCTAGAGCCTAAGATTGTTAGGAAGATCCTCAGATTACTTTTAGAGAGATTCCATGCCAAGATTATTGTCATTGAAGAATCAAAGGACCTTGACCCTATTCCTTTGATAGAACTCATTGGGAACTTGCAAACCTATGAACTAGGGTTAGCAAGGGTTGGCAAAGGTGGCAAAGGTAAGAACATGGCCTTAAAGACCAAGAACGATGACAATGATGAGTTATCTGATGATGAGAATACCAAGCTAAAGTCATATATCACCAGACAATTCAAGAAGTTCATTAAAAATGCAAATGTCAAAGCTGATGATAAGGATCAGAAACAGACTACTTTCTCTCAATGTAAGTCCTAAGACAAAGGCTAGAGAGAATCCAAGGATGCTCGCCAAGGCAATGGTATTTCTGCTGGATCGAAGTGCTATGGGTGTCATGGATTTGGACATATGAAACAAGAGTGTACTACATACCTTAAATTCATTAGCAAGAGCAAAGCCCTAGCTGCCACCTTGAGTGATTTAGAACTAGAAGTAGATTCTGATGAGAATGACCAAAAAGGGATTGTAGGTTCTTTTACAGCTACTGTTGAATCTACTAAGGGAGAAGTAGTGGTAGTTGATGAAGAAGAAGAGCTGATGGAGTCAAAGTTTAAAAAGATAGATGATCAGGATGACATTCATACTACTTACACCAAGCTCTACAAAGTCTCTGAGAAGCTTGAGAAGCTCTACAAGGTTGACCACAAGAAAACTCAGTGAAGTGAAGTTGGAACGTGAGGAACTGTCCATCAAGTTTGATGAAACTAATCAGACTATTGGAGTACTAAGATTTGAGAATAATGTTCTTGTTTAAAATGCCAAGAAGCTGGATACTAAACTATTTCAAGTTAGAGCACAACTGGAAAGGACTTCAAGTGCCAAACTGAATAAAATGATGAATGTTCAGAAGTCGATATCTGACAGAACAAGTCTCAGGTATGATCACTCTCTCTCCTCTTGTAGTATCTCTTCTAATGCTTTGAATAGAGTTATTTTTGTTCCTTCTGCTAATAATGATATCTCTGAAAACAATAAGGTAACTGATATTAAAATTGGGAGTGTAAGTGAAGATAGGGGCACCCCCTAAGGTTGGTAAGAAAGAGACTAAGAAAAAAAATCATCGCTCCACCAACAAGAAGTCTCCACCAAAGAAGCCTCATTTCTGTCACTACTATGGAGCATCCGGGCACACACGTCCAAATTGCTATAAGTGGTTATCCACTCAACAAAGTAATAGTGTATCATCTTTGGGGAACCAAATTCAACTCCAACTCTCTTTAGCCCCTCTTGGTGAACTTTTTAAGATGGTCATGCTTCTTTCGAACTTCAACAGTTTCAACTCTCCTCCTTATCCATCGGGAAAAAAGTTCATGTAGAAGAAAGGATCTCCATCCAGGTCTCCTGTCTAGAAGGAAAAAGATCCTAAGTGATTTCTCCTCTTTTGATCTTTTGCATGGTTTGCGTTGTGATTGGAATCAATCTAGTTTTGATACTTTACTAGTTTGTTTGTTTGTTTGTTTGTTTTTGCTTTATTTTAAGTCTTTTTTAATAAATAAATAAATATATATATATATATCAGAAAAATACAAAAACAGTGTGTGTTTATTTATATTAGTACTTATGTACCTTGGATGGCCTTTGAAACAAAGTTTCCCAACTTTGTATCACTTGTAGCTTAGATGAACATCTTCATGCACAACTAAGCAATGTGAACTTTGTGGCTCGTTTTATGTGATTTGTATGATTTGGTTGATCTCTTATCTTTCATATCTTAAATCACTCTTTTTGATGGGAAGGATTAGAAAATCCTAAGAGAAATGCATAGATAAACATCTCACCACTAAAACTCGTCAATCATAAAACATCTATGTGCAATTCATAAAAGCCATGCTTGGTAAGGTGTAGCACTTGCACAGCAAAGTAAGGATGTTCAAGCTTACGTAATTGGGTATTTTCTTTTCTCTCTCTTATATGTCCATGCATGATATGCTTAAAAGTATATTATGCAAAGAACATGAATAGAAAAAAGAATCAAAATGCTTTTAATATGGTTGCAAGCGTGTTTTTAGGAGATATGGGAGTTATATGATGTACCTCGGAGGTGATAGTCTCCATCAAACAGTTATGATTGTGTGCGATTGTGTTTGATCCTCCTATATCATTACTTGTCATATAATGATAACCTTGCTCTCTTGCAAAAGTTTCACACACAACATGCATAATCTTTGCTACCTTTGATACTGTGATTTGGCCATCACAGGGAATATATGTGGTAGTATATGCTCTCTAAACTGTCCAAACTTATTTTGAAATAAAATTTGGCTTGATATGTTTAGTGTGTTTTGATCTAAGAATGTTTTACATCTAGAGTTAAGGTTGTGTTTCTATGCTTAAACATGCTCTTTGAATGCTTGCTTTGATAGTTATCTTGGTTGCATTCATCTTGTGTTGTTTCTCCTCCTTAAAATCTCTTGTTCAGGGCTTTCGACAGATACCTTGATACCTCCTTGATACTTGCTCAACACCTCCTCGATACAAGCCTTTCTATCGAGCTTTCTTGGATTTTCTCAATACCTCTCGATAGATAGCCCAATCCATCGAGCCAAATTCTTTGGGGTCTCTGTCTACTCGATAGCTTCTCTATACCTTCCTCGATCTATCAAGATTTTTTCCATTGACACCTCCTCAATACCTCTCAATCTATTGAGCTTTTTTTCTCGATTGAAGCTTAATACCTCTTCGATCTATCGAGCTGTGTTTTCTATATATAGTTTGAGATCTGACCCGATTTTGTAATTTCTCAAATATTTCTCTCTCTCTCTCTCCTCTTGTGACCTAAACACGTCTCTCTCTCACTAAAATCACTCCTCCCATCAGATATTTGGCCAAACCCAAGTCTCCCTCACTTGGTAAGTGTTCTTAATCTCTTCTTTTTCCTTTTCTTCATGCATTCATGCATCTTTTGACCTAAGTTTTCAATTTTTGGGAAATTTTTAGGGTTTTTGTGATTTTGTCAAAAAATTTGCATTAGGTGTTGTTAAAATGAACTCATATGATCATGCATTGCATTCTAAGTTCATTATAACTTTGTTTCATGCATTCTAGGATTGTGTGTTTGTTTATATCTTGTGAGTGTTGTTAGGTTGGATTGGGTATTTGCCCATGATACTATTTATTTTTGCATGTCACATCTTCATGCATTGCACATTCTTTTTCCTTCTTTCCTGTAGTTTCTGTTGTGCTTCTGTTGTTCTCTCTATCTCTCTCACTTAGTCTCCTCATCATGGCACCCAAAAAGTCTATTCCTTCTAAAAACCCGATTCATTGTGGTTCTTCATCTTCTTCCTTTCCTCCTGATTATATTCGGTTTCGTGATAAGAAAGCCCGAGATGACTTCTTTAAGAACTTTTCTAACTAGGTGATTCATTCAGAACGCCAGGTCATTCTATCTAATTTTCCAGACACTCCTCTACCCGGTGCGTTTAGCTCTAGGGTATGGGCTTCTCTTTGTGAGAAACCCTCGAGGTGTCCCGACGTGTTCATACATGAGTTTTACTCCAACATGCACGCCATCGATACCTTTATACCTAGATTTACTATGGTATTCCAAGATACACATATCGTAGTCACCCTGGATTTCATTTTCAAGGTACTACAAGGTCCTAGGGTGGTTCGTCCGGATTACCCTAGTCACTCTTCTATGAGAAGGCCATGTTATGGGGAGGTGCCCTTAATTTCTCCACAACCGAGTTTGCTAAGGGTCCATAGATCCTTAATATGGTAATGACCTTTATACTCACTCCACGGTCACACTATTTTTGAGCCTCGTGCTCATTTCAATCTTTCTTTTATGGAGGGTCTCTTTATAGACTTTACTTCACACACGATAAAGTATATTATAGATTGTTATCGCAACACGGCTACACGTGATAAGCTCATCTTTCTATCGACTATCACGCGTATTCTCACACACCTGCACATCACTATCCCTCTCTCTCCTCACTTCTACGTCATTGGTGACATTAGTAGGGACTCTATTTGGCGGAGTGCAACGTAGCTTGTTGCAAAGCGACCATGGGTGGAGCCTTCCGATGCAACCCCAGCAGATCCTGCAACTCCTTCCTCTCAACCTTCTTCATCCTTTGCCCCTTCTTCCTTATCTTGGCCCACTGTCTCCCTTGCTAATATCATGGAGCAACTTCAGCTCATGCGTGCTGATTTTGGTAGTCATCTGGACCATCTATCAAATGTGATGTGTCAGATGAATACCAGAATCAGTTGCATCGCTCGTTGCCAATCTCGGCTTGGTGGTTTCACACCCTCATCTTCACCAGAACCTGTTGAGGAGTCCTCTTCTTCGGATGGTGAAGATGATGATGATGATGCTTCTAGCTTAGAGTATGATGATGAAATGACGACCTCTCAGTGATACACCATGTGTCACTCATGACAAAAAGGAGGAGTAGTTTTTCTTCACCTTTGTCTCACATGTGTTGTTTCTTTTCTATCTTTATACACATGTTTCTTCGTGTATAAAACTTGTCTATGTTTCACACTTGATGCCTTGATGAATCTTGTTTAAGTGTTGTAGTTAAGACAGGTTGCAATTCTATCATGCCATGATCTCTCTTCTTGCAAAGTTTTTCAAGAGTTTGTGTTTGGGTTGGACTTATGTACTTTTGCATATTGTGGTATAGTTATGTTAGACTTCTCTCATAATTGCTTTTTGTGGTTATGTCATAGATTGCCAAAGAGGGAGATTGTTAGGATCATATTTTGTTGTGATTGGCTAATCTTTTGACAAAATGCACTTTACCTATAATTGGGTAGATCTAAGATGGGTTTATTACTTTAAGAAACATGTTGTTTAAGTCAAGTATTAAAGACATGAAGATTGATCCAAGAAACAAGTGAAGAAAAACTGTTCATTAAGTCTCGACAGATAGCTCAACAGATGCCTGCTATCGAGACTTAATGTGAAGCTCGATAGATAGCTCGACAGCAGCTCGATTTATCGAGAATTAGAATTTCAGAATTTCTAGATCTGAAATTTAGCCCAGTCTTGTATATTTGTTTAGGATTTCTTTTCTCACAACCCTAGACATATATAAGGCATATTTTAAAGGCATATGGAAACAGAGACCAAGAGACATATATTCTCTGTGTGAAGCTACTGCATTTGTATGCTATAGGATTTCGTAACCGAGTGCTTCTAGATCTTCATTGTTGATGAAGTAAAGAACTTTGCAACCAATAACAACTGTTCAAGTTGCTGGAGTTAGCCACGTACTTGGGATCCGTGCAAAGGGTTAGTCACAAATTGGAGGTTTGTGCATCAAGAGAAAATAGGCTACTATAAGACCAAGTACAATTGGGTATTGGAGTAAAGGTTTAATTGTTGGTTGGTATTTCGGGATAGGCCAAAGCTAGTTAGTAAGATTCCTTATACATGTAACTGCTTGATTATTGATTAGTAGATTCTTAGGAGTTATGATTTTAAAATCATCCGGTGGGGTTTTTGCCTTGCAAAATTTTCCCCATTTATCAACAAATCATCATATCTAATTTATGTTTCGCTGCATTTAGTATTTTTGGTGATTTGTTGGTGTCTCCACGATTTACATGTAATTTGACCTAATTAATCAACTTAAGTAATTAAATTAATTAATCGAGGTCAAGCTATCTTAACCCAACATAAGACAAGATAGTTGTATAGTTTTGCATATTACTTTCAAGTTTCTATCATTTCAACCAAAAGTCTTATAACTTAATTGACATCTCCCAATACATAAAGTGCTTGAAATAGTTTGAGTTGTGAATTTAGCTACCTAAAAAAAATTATATCATTTCAACAGTTTTTGACAATTAGTCAGTTGATCGAGATTGTAAGTTTTAGATTGTTAGAGAACTTAGGTCTATTGGTCAAAAAAATTAGATTAGAATGTAAATTTCAAGCCCAACCCATTGCCCGAACTTCTAGGGTTTCGTGCCACTTGTTTCAAACTACTAAAAAAAAAAAAGGCATGTAAGATGTGATTACAGAGAGAAAAGGGTTTCTTATTTTGTATGTATATAGGGTTTGTATGCCCAAAACTCTCTCAAAACTTCTACTAGTGATATTCTTTGAAGAAACTGAAGATGCAATGCCGTAGAAATTGTTGCAGACTCCAAAAAAACATAAGTTGCTGGAATCAAAATCTTCAAGTGAGTACTTGGAGTCAGGGAATGGTGGTTCACGTTCAAAAAAGTTTGCTAATTAAGGGAATCCTTGGACTCAAAGCTGAATTGGGTAATATTAGTAAGTTTTACTAGGAATAAGGTGATTCAGTATTGTACAACTTCTACTCAGTTAATGGATTTGTTTTACCTTGAAGTTGATAAGTTAAATCCCTCTAAGATTTTTACTATGGAGTTTCAATTCCATTGTTTTCCCAAGTTCACCGTATCACTATCTTATGTATTTTCCGCTATTCTTACTATTTTGTTGGTGACATATTTAATTCATGGAAATTAACCTAGAAATCAATCTTAATTCATAACTCATTGATTTTTTAAAGTTGATTAATTCTACTGTAAATAAAATCAACTAAGAGTATATAAAAATAAAAAAATAATAAAAAAAAACCTTAAAAATCTAACAATAGATTTATCAAAATTATTAGATAGTGTAAACTAACTGCTAAAAGTTACTTTACGTGTAATTTGAGTCCAACCTTAATATTCTTTTAACAAGTGTTTTTAGTGTGAAAGTTGTTGTGTGATTGTGTGTGATGATTGAATGATGAGCGGAAGCATCAAAAAGAGAACACATACAAAAATTTAAGTGGTTTGACCTAACGGCTCATGACCATAGTGAGAAAGCCTTGGTGGCTACATATTATTTTAAACACCTATGTTACAATGAACATAATGTAGGGTTTATATACTAGAGAATATATGACTAACCCTAAGCTAACCATGGACTAATCTAAGATTAATATGCTTGTCTTAAAAGTACATGGGTCTACCAAAGCTTGAGTTTGGAATGTCTATAGCTTAATGTGGCACCTATGCTACTCGATTCACATGGCAAGATCTTGTGTCGCTGACATGTATGCGGATGTCCTAGTTGGTATGACAGAACTACTATGGCAGATAGGATTCTATGTCAATACCTTGTATAGAATTACACTACTTAAAAACAAGTTATATGTGGGTACGGCTGACGTGGTAGCACCTTGTGAATTTTTATTTTTGAGATACTTGAAAGTTGAATCCCTTAGGTTTTTGAAACCAACCATAGTGACGCTGTGAAACCCCTTGTGTGAGTGACTCCATAGTCTATAATATGCTTGCAAAAGCTTGTGGACACATTTAATCTTAGCCAAAAGGCGGAGAAAGGTATAGGCTTGTGGACACATGTAGACAGACTTGGATTAAAAGTCGTAGACCCACAATGTTGTTCAGCAATATGAAACATTGAATAATGTTTCCCCGTGTACCTTGTTTGGTGACCACGCCTATATGATTTGGCACTGGAAAGTACCCCACCACTACCATATTGTCCACCATATTCTTTAGCGGAGTCACTCATTCACATCTGAGCACGTTAGCGATTCAAGAGATGGGAAACTGTGGTGATGGTTGAAGGCAGAGGCAGATGACGGCGGTGCCTCATGGCTTGATGGAGGACCTGGTGTCTTCGGTTCTGTCTTCGAGTGCAGCGTCTATAGTTGGTGAACGCGAAGAACAGATCTGGGTCAAGCTTGGGTTGGTGGCGACTGGCGACTGGCGACAAATGAGTTTGTGAGTGTACACGATTGTTACGATTGTTTGGGTTTCTCAGCCAAAATCTCCGGTACCATGAAAGTTGTTATGGGATTGTATGTAATAATTGAATGTTGAGTGAAGTTCTAAAGAGAGAGCACACACTTTTCCATGGGACGGCCTAATGACCTACGGCTACATTGAAAAAGCAAATATACTTGTGTTACAATGGACTTAGAATATATGACTAACTTTAAGTTAACCAAGATCTAACCTAAAATTAATATGCCAAAGCTCAAGAAGCCTATTTTGATTTTTAACTATTTTTCGAAATTAATACAATTTGTTTTAAAGATCAGCTAGCTAGTAATCATTTAAAGAACTCTCCATCTTACCACAAACCTCCCCTCCAAATAAACTTTGGGCTTCATTGGTAGAGTTTATTAAAAGTGTTATAAAAAAAATTCTAATTTTTTAAAGATTAAAAACAAAATATTTTTTTATTATTTAAAAAAATGTGTTTAGAATGATATGAATAAAATAAAATAAAAAAATAAACCTAAAGTAAAAACTTGTTTTATAAAATAAAGCGAAAGCTCAAAATCAATTTTTTTTAATCTCAACATTTTGACTAAATTCCCTCGTTTTTGTCATACCCACCCATGACTAAAGGGGTGTTTGGTTGTGTTGTTTAAATAACACAACACATATTTCTACAATACTTTTTTACCTACACGTATTTCTACAATATTTAAACAACGTTGCTAGGATAACATTATCAAACGGACCCTAACAAATCCAAAACCACATCTCAAGAATCCCGTCACATCATCAACGATAAAGATAAAGATAATTACAATACTCAAAAAACTAATCAAACTCGTCCTCAAAATAACATATAGAATCTCAAAATTTTATCTCAAAGCTAATAAACTAATCTGACAACAATCAAAGTTTCAACAAAAAGTTACATCATTCAATTTTTTTCTCATTAGATGCAAATTTTGAAAAATTCATTGTTAGATTTTTTTTTTCTTATACCATTATACTTAAAATATTTCAAAATGATTATAAACCAATAATTATATGATCAATTAAATATTTAACTTAAAAATTTTTTTTAGTTTAAATTATGCATAAAAAATAAGTTAATAGACAAATAATAAATAACATCTAATTATTACAAAATTTAACGTAGAATTTTCAAATATAAATCCACTAAAAATTATTAGGTAAACTTAAATATTTTCTCTAGAGAAATAAGCATATTATAATTGTCAATCTAATTTAGAGATTTCATTCTTTAAAAAGTAGAAAATGGGTTGATAAATTGGATATTAAAGAGGAGGTGAGTGATTATTATATACTTTATAGTACATTGCAATTTTTTTTGTTTAAAAGACGAAAAAACTATTCAAGTTTTAACGCACCGTCCTATCAAAAAATATAAAAAATTAAAAAAAAAAAGTTTTAATCCATTGTTGTTGTTGTTTGTTTACGTAATAAGTGATGCCATCAGCCTCACTAGAAAACAAACGAGGCCCCGCGTAAACGCTATGAAAGTGAAATTAGTCGATTACAACTTTACAAGGGTGCGAGGGGAATAAAAATACCTTAATTATTTGATTTTTTTTTGTCTTTTTCTAAAAGGACAAGTGGGGCTTCCATTGCTTGTACCTCATCACATGCTACAAGGCTTATCTTATCCCCCAATTTCAGGATTTATTATTTATAATTTGTGCACAAATTATATATATATATAATAAATAAAAAAAGATTCCCTTCTTTCAATAGAATTTTTTTGTGATTCAATTTTTTTAAAAGAAAATTATGACATTAGACAAAAAAAAAAAAACTTCATTCATTTTGAATTTAAAAAGAGAATTTCTAAAATTAAGGATTTTTTTTTCCTTCACGTTCATAAAAGAAATTACAGTTAGTACTTATCTCTAAAATTTATCTTTTTTATTTATTTGAAAAATAAAATATATATTTTTAAATTATAATAGGTGCAAATTATTAACTTTTACTCCAAAAAATAGAAAAGCTTCTATGCATTTACGTGAGCATGTGCTCAGAAGCTATTATATATATACTAAAACTCAATAAATCAATGGTATACCTTAGATAAGCAAACATAAATAAATTACCAACAAGTTATGTGCACACTCAACACATGGTCCAGACGAATCTTCCCTTTTATGCTTCTCCTTTTAAAAGGGCTCTTGATGAAGGTAAGCAACCATAATCTCTAAAAGGAATTATCTAAGTTCTGTCTAATATTAAGAGTGGAAAGAGGACTTAAAAGTTTATATATATATATCAGCCCGTAAAGAATTTAAAAGGCACACATATATGATAGATACTAAAACCCAAAGACTCACATATAGATTAAGACTAAAAACCTACACTCTAACTTACATAAGTCCAAAAAAATAATGTTTACCAAGGCCCAATACTGAATTTGATCCTAACATACTTATTCACATCTAGAATCTTCGAACTATTTTATTTTACCATCTCAAAAACTACTTTATTAATTATACCATACTATTTTACAATACATCCAATATCTCATTTCTTATTTATCTCATCTATTCACTAAAATATTAATTTCACCAACTCTTTCTCTCTCTTCCTCTTCATAAAAAAATAATTAAAAATACACACCCACCATCTCTAGGGAAAAAAACATATAAAAATGTATACAAGTTGCTACAGTGCCATCATAAAAATAGGATGGCACTGTAGCACAATTACAAATTTTTTTGTAATTGCAAGACTTTGCAAGACCAGGTAATGAGGGTTTTGAGGTACTGATACTAAATATTGCCAACATATAGCATATACAATACCCAATATGAATGCTCCTCCCTCAGGTTAAATAACTGTCTCACATTCTAACTTATATTACCTCTAATTTCTGAGGCAGAGTGAAGGTGGATCTTAATTTGACTTGAAATCAACACTCATAGGAAGCTTTGTCCTCTTGAAGAAAAATAATATACCACTGCATATGCGGGTTCCGTCAAGCTTTAGTAGCGTAACTTGTGAAAATAGAACATTAAGAGCTCGTTTGGTACATGTATTTAAAAACTGAAAATTGTTGTTTGAAAATATTTGTGGAAATACGTGTGGGTGAAAAAGTGTGTGAAAATACGTCTAATGTTGTTTAAAAACTGAAAATGGTTGTTTAAAAACACAAACCAAACACCCCCTATAGTGTTTAAAGACTTGGATTTGAAAAGGATTTATACCGTTTACCAAAAAAAAAAACAGAAAAGGATAGATACTGACTACTAAATATCAGCATGCCTTTTTGACATGGGTACAAGAGCATTCACATTTGGTGGGCTAAAAGATTTAGGTTTTAGCACACTAAGGAATTACCTTGTCTATTTTAGTATACCCCACCTAACTATACATCATAGGCAAAATTTGTTTAACAGTACTTTTTTAGAAAAAAAAAAAAAAAAGGGTGAATAGCATATGTTTAAAGTTTTTTAGTTAGTTAGACTATTTTTGAAACTCAAGTTTGGGCTAGAAGTTGAGTTTGAGAAACTCGACTTCCAAGCATTGTTTTAAAAATCGAACCAAACCGGCCGGTCCGACCGGTTCAACCGGGAAAACCGGTGCAGTCCGATCAGGTTAAATGCCTCAAAATCGGTCAATAACCGATCAAAAATTGAGAAAAACCGGTCAAAAATCGAAAATTTTGAAAAAAACGGTTTGATTCTCGGTTCGGTTTTTAAAACCATGCTTCCAAGCAATATTGATGCATCCTACTTGGTCCTGCTTGGAAGTCGAGTTTGTCAAACTCGACTTCCAGCCCAAACCCGACTTTCAAAAACAGTCTAACTAATTAAATAACTTCTTTTGTGTGTTGCTTTCCTAAATTTTTTCTAAAAACATACTATTTGGCAAATTTTGCCATACATCATGCATCTCACCTTCTTCTTCTTTTTTTTCTTTTAATCATGCATCTCATCTTCTATTTTAACACAAAACATAGTAAAACATTATAAACAACCAATTAAAATAATATAAACGGCCTATTAATATCAGCCACACCATGAGAGAGGGAATAAATATTAAAATACTAGTAGTAACTTGCTATGTTTTTTTTTTTTTTTTAAAATAGCACTTCAGGATGTAGCATAATTTTTGGTATTTGAGCTACTTAAAATAACGTTTTTGTTAATTTAGCAGCACCTATATGAATGCTCTAAATACACCTCCACTAAATAAGTACCGATTATTAATTGTTTTAATTAAGGATGTGTATATTCCAAAGAAAATGGATTAGTTAATCGATCTGTAGCTCATTCCCTTTAATTAAAGGAAGTATTTCAAGGAAGCACAGGCAGATTATGAAGAAAACAGATTAAGAGTTTGTAAGAGCTCTCATTCTATCTCATCCCCGGAATAAATTTTTTGGGTATGTGTAAAATTTAAAATGGTCCCCAACTCCCCATGTTTCAAGAGAATAAACAAGTTTTATTTTCATCAAACCTCAAATAGGTATCCACACTAATATTTGTGTACCATATGGTCCCCAGCAGTTTCATATCCCAGGACTAGAGTAGGGGTTGCATAGCTTTTCATATTAAGATGATACAAATATGTTCATAGTACTAACGGGACCACGTTTATGAAAATTTAATAAGTTTAGAGCTAAATAGTACAGCACTATATTGAAATAATAATAAATCACAACTACCAACAACATTTTCTTTAAATTTTCGTTTCCCTTAAGTATGGACCACAAGAGCAATTAAAAATAAAAACAAAAACAAAGGGGATAGAAATATCCTAATCCCTTTATCCCATAAATATGTGTTAGTTGGGTTAAACCTCAACTTCAAAAAACTTGAAATTTATACATCGATCTTATAGATAAGATAGTTATTAATCTTTGGTACATAGTACCATCTTAAATTATTTATCTGATTATATTTTGTACTATAAATTTGTCAAATGTATATTTTGTACCCTAAATTATGACACTTGTTATACTTTGCACCCCGTCGTCAAGTTTGTTATTAACTTGAATGTAAAAACATATGACACCATGTGAAAAAACTCAATTGTCAATCTTCTCAACCTCTTAAAAACAAAGAAGAAATTACACTTACCTCCCTAAATTATACTCCCGATTACATTTTGGACTCTAAACTTTAAATTTTCATCCAAATTAATAGCAAACTTGACGTAGGGTGCAAAGTGTAATATGAAGTATAGTTTATGGTAGTAATGTATAATTTTTCCCTGATATTTTACAGGTATGAAGGGTATAAATAAATAATGTAACCCAATGTTGGGTTTATCAAAAACACATCTATTAGAAAGTTATTGAATATATAATATTGAGAAAACATCTATCTCATAAACTCAATGAAACACAAGTAATCTTAGAAATTACGCACAAACACGTTAAATGCGTAGAGAACATGGTATATATGAACAACAACCTTATCAATCCAAAGATTCCAGGAGCCTCTGCAGTATCTAACTTTCAAACAATTGGCCTTTGTAAAGTGGCCTATAAGGTAATCTAAAAACCATAGCCTCAAAAGTGAGAAAGTTACTGAATGTATAATGTTGAGAAAACATCTCATAAACTCAATTAATGTAACACAAGTAATCTTAGAAACCACGCACAAACACATTAAATGCATAGAGAACATGGTATATATGAACAACAACCTTATCAATCCAGAGATTCAAGGAGCCTCTACAGTATCTAACTTTCAAACAATTGGCCTTTGTAAAGTGGCCTATAAGGTAATCTAAAAACCATAGCCTCAAAAGTGAGAAAGTTATTGAATGTACAATATTTAGAAAACATCTCATAAACTCAATTAATGTAACACAAGTAATCTTCGAAACCACGCACAAACACATTAAATGCATAGAGAACATGGTATATATGAACAACAACCTTATCAATCCAGAGATTTAAGGAGCCTCTACAGTATCTAACTTTCAAACAATTGGCCTATAAGTTAATCTAAAAACCATAGCCTCAAAAGTGAATTAATTCTTCCTAAAATCATCAATCACTCTATGGCAGGGGGATTATGTCCTAAGTCAGCTAAATAAAGGCAATAACTCGATGTTCACGAGGTCATTCACTCAAAGAGTAAAAAGGATAGGAAAGAAATTATTCACGGCAACTAGACTTGAAAAGGGCTTTCGAAAAAATGGAATGGTTATTCATCATCAAAATCCTTTGTTATTTTAGGTTTCAATACTCGTTAGATAAAGATGATTGAATAACGCATCTCAATTCTTGTCTTCTCTATTCTCATTAATGGAAGCCCTTTCTATTACTATTACTTCAACTCCTCAAGAGGGTTAAGGCAAAGAGATCCCTTATCTCTCATCCTCTTAATTTATAATTGGGGCGGAAGTTGTCAAGAATTCTTTAGAAGATAGAAAGAGAAGACCAGTTCATGGTTTTAAGGTGTCAAGATCTAGCCTCAGTGTTAATTATCATCAATTTGTAGACGATTACTCATTTTGGGGAGAGTGCTAGTGCTTGCAAAAGTATCAACAATAGTCAGTTTAAACAATAGCAAAATTTCGATAAAAATGTAAAAGAAAGGCTGGTAAGAAAAATTTCCCACGATGTCTATCTGAGAGTGCCAATGAACACCAACAAAATCCAAAAGCAAACCTTTGAAGGAGTGGTGGAGGGGATTAAAGGCAGAATTCAAGGGTGGAAGATGAAGGTCATGTCACAAGTTGCAAGGTTCTGCTTGATAAGATCAATGGTCACAGCCTCACCGTAAATACCTAATGTCTTTCTCTTAGGGAAAAGTATGGAATGAAAGGAATTATTTTGGAATATTCATTTCATTCTTTTGTTTGAGGATTTTAATGGAGAAAATGAAAAGATCACTCTCATTTTTTTTTTTGGGATCACTCTCTTATTTATAAGTTTAAATGAGAGTGAATGAAATTAGTATAAATGAACACTAATTCCCTTCTATTCTCTTAAAACCTCAAATTTTTATTTGCTTTAGGAATGAAATTAAATTTAGGATCATGCTAACAGGTATCTTTAAGTCAATGGTTAACAATCTATTCTAAAAAAGTTTTGACACAACTTTTATGAAAAATGGAAATAACTATCAAAACATTAATTGCTTTTATTTCATTCCCATAAAAATTTTCTTTTAAAAGATTATTAACCATTGCCCTAAGGGCATTCGTTAGGATTTCCCTTAAATTTAATAAAATTTTCACTAAAACTCTGAAAATATTCCTATATATCCAATCATTTATTTTAAAATATGGGTCTAACAGTAATTTTGTCATAAAATGATTTTATTTATTTTTGTTCTCAAACAAAATTACTTACTTTTCATTCTTTTATTTTAAAACATCCAAATCAAATTAATTACTTCATTTTATTCATTTATATTACTTAAATGTATTTCATTCCTTTATACAAGAAATTATTAGGTCCATCAGGTGGACTGCTGATGTGGTCCTCCCTAACCTCCCAACCAATAAAATGTTATTATTTATGCAAATGTGATATCACTTGGTAATTTTTTTTATTTTTTATTCCTTGTATTGATTAGAAAGCTCACTCATACATTTGTATAAATGACATCACCTCATTGGTTGGGAGGACCGCATTAGCAGTCCTCCTAGTGTACCTAACAATTTCTCCCTTTATACACTCTCAAAATGAGCCGTTAGATTTCAAAAGTCAGTTTGCTCCCACATAAACTATATCCTCAAGGTGTGGGGAAGTTTGATTTGAAATCATGGGACTCGATTTGCTAACCTAATATATAGTAGATTTGGAACATATCAAAAAGTTCCAAAACCCACAAATCAAAACACAGTTTTGAAACCCACAAATTACAAGTTTACCCACAGCAAGTTTTTTTCTTACAAATAAAAATTAAATTAACCCATAGCAAATAATAAAATAATATTTTATATATTTTAATAAAATATATATATAATATTTGTACATATTTATAAATAGTTTAGTGCGATTTTTGTCAAAATCCTAAAAGCTAAACCAATAACCACACCACCCAATAATCAAACATGCCAAAATAGCTGATCCCTGAATCATAATCAGTTGGAAGCAGCCAAGAGTTATGTAGAATCGTAGATAGCTTGGCTCCGATCATTAGAGCATTCACATCAGTTTGTATAAAAATTCTTATTTATTTTAGTATAAGAGCATACTTTTTTTACTTTACACGACCATTTTTCAAAAACACCAACATTAGATTATCAATTCTACATTATTTCATTAAAATATTAATTTTTCTTGATTTTTTAAATTGTTTCTCTTTCTTCACACACAACAACTACCTAATCCACTTTCTTCCTTCATTCTCGGGATACATAAAATAAGAAAAAAAAAATTATATGCAAAATATATAATGATAATGTAAATTTACATAATTACTATAGCAACTTTGCAAATTTATACATTTTTTAGCTCAGCTGATGTGGGTTATTTTAGGATTTAGATGTGTAAAATTGAGCACTTTTTTTTCTACTTTACATTGACCAATGCAAAAGCTCTAATTGTCAATTTCAGTTGAAACCTAAACAACAGCCCTAACAGTAGATACCTTCTCACGCTTCATCAAATCACATTTAATTCAACTCATACCTCTATGTTAGGATTTGATTTGAACCTTACTTTTATCACTACATCTTGTTGGCCGCTCTTCTTTTTTTTCTTTTTCTTTTTTCCTAGTAATCCATTTAGATTTTAGAGGATCACTAAATCTTGTTAGTTTTTTCAAGTCTTTCTTGCACCAACCAAGAAAATTATGAGCAAATTTTTCTCTACTTAATGATTCAGAATAAGTATTACAAATCTAAAAGTGCATTTAGTGATATATCTATTTTAAAATTTTAGATGATTATATACAAGAAATAAAATTTAAACCATAAATTGATTCTCTCCATTTATCCTTGAAAATGAGAGAATCATTGTTCGAAAAATTGGGGATCTGCCAAGGCATAAAAAATTTGACTTTATCCCATGACGAGCACCATCCTTCGCAACTCAAAAGCAATGGTAACATTAGAGCAATGGCAGTAGCTTACCCTTTTTTTTTTCTCCCTATTTTTTACTTTCCCTATTTTAGGTAATCACTTTTCTTTTTCGTCTACATTAGATTTTATATTCTAAACTCTATTTCATTTAAATGAGTAACCACATTAAATTCCCCAGATATAGGTAACTTTGTAGCTTAAATGGGTATGGGTAAGCTGATGTGAAAGGTTTTGGGTGTTTGGTTTCCTATTGTCACACTTTTACCCATCTTAAGTAATCTACTACCAATTTTATGGCTATAAAATTTGTTATTTTGTAAATAAATTTTAGGTAAAGTTGGGATTGGACTAGCTTTTACCCTTGAGTCCAATCTTGAAAGCTCCCACTTCCTTCATCCTAATTTAATTGCTAATAAGCTAATAAAAGAGTTATGTTTTTAGACAAAATGCAACATTTCTTATTTGCATACTTATGCAAATAGTGAGGTTAAGCTCCTTAAATAACAATTTCTAGCCATTTAAAGTATTATGATCATCTCTATTTGAAATAGGTTAATTTCATAATTCACATCAGATATTACGAACTTAAAAATAGGAGTGTGCAGCCAATCCATTGATCCACAAAAACTAACCCAATCTAATGGGTTGGGTCAATTTTTAGGGATTGCTGGGTTGGGTGCAAGTCGGTAGATTCATAAATCCGCCTAACTCAACCCAACCCACCTATATTTAATATACATTTAAAATATATATTATATGGTTTTGTTAATTACTCTTTTGCCCATCTCCTTGAAGAAAAAAAAAATTAAAAATAAAAAAAAAAAAACTCCTAGCCTATTTTCTAATTTATTTAAATCTCATATTATTTGTGTTGTTTAATATATACACTAATCAAGTAGTTTGTGATGGTTTGGTGCTATGCTTAGATGTGTAAGGTTATAAATTTGTTGTTACTTGTGTTGATTTGGTACTATGCTCAGGTTTGATTAGTGCATCAAACCAACACAAATAAAATTATAAATCTTCTGTTATTTTTATTAATAATCTTATAAATTTGCTATTAATGCTCAATTTTTTTTTATAAAATAAAATAATAACAAAATATTGTCCAATCCATGGGTCTAACCCAATCCACGTGGGTTGGGTTAAGTTAAACCCTTGTGATGGGTTAGGTTAGGTAGCATTTTTTTCAACCTAACTAAAATGGGTTGGATTGAAAATTTCCCTCAATCTCACCCACTCATGCACAACTAAAGTATATTTTGTACAATTTCGAAGAAGTTAATTTAGGCTATGTTTGTTTCAGGTGTAAAGGAAATTGGAAAAATATTTTACACCCATAAGGGTGTTTAGGTATACATGAAAATACAGTCAAACTGAAAATAAATTTCAATTGATTGTAAAATAACACTCCCTAGACCCATAAATCATTTTACATACTCATTTTACCTTCATTTCATTTTCGGTCTCACTCACAACAGCTACCTAGAGAGAGAGAGAGAAAGCATTAGAAGGTTCTTCCGCCATCACACCAACTGTCATCCCTTGTGCACGCTCCGTCCACTGGTGAATGTAACCTCCTCCTCTCTATTCCTCCTCTCTTTTCTCTTTTCATCATCTCTTCTTCTCTTCCATTTTGTTCGAGCTCTTCCATTCGTCTCTCTCAAACAAAACCTTTGACCAACCAAGGCCAAATCGGACACTACATGTACCCAATCTAGTGCTTACCATCAAGACCCACACCCGAAACTTCCCAATTTAAAAGCTCCATCAACCTCCCTCACCATTAGTCCACTCTCTCTCACTGATTTGTCATTCTCCCTCACATTACCTTTCCAACCACTTCAGTCTCCCTCTGTCTCTCAAGCTCATCCCTCAATCCCACCTTAGATTCACTATCACTCAATTTTTTGTCTCATATTATTATATCGATTAATGTGTTTCTCTTGTGACCAGTTGTTGCTGAATTTTTATGGAAAATAACATGTTTGAATCGCATACAAAACATACGCAGCGGAAAAACAATGGATCTGCTTCATTTATAAATGTTAACGTGCACTACATAAGTTTCAGAATTTAAGAACAAGAGAGTGTACCTTGAAGCGGTGAATTTCAAAACTGAAGATCAGAAGCACTTGGGAACACTTTCAATCTTCACTCCAATTCCACTAACGCCTAAGATGTGTGGTCTCTCAATCAGTTCCAAAGGGAGAATGTCAAAGTGTCTAACACTTCTTTACACCACTTCACAATAGTGTTCTTACAATTCTCTTTTGAAAATTCTATATGTTTCTCCCTTTGTATCTAACCGATTATCTAATTGGACTGGCCTTTTAGGCCTTTCCAATTGAGCTTAAGTGTGTGGCTTAGAGTGAGACCAAAAGAGACCAATAAGACACTAGCTCTAATAGGCCTTGGGCTTTTCTGTCAACTCTTAACAAGTCCAAAGTTACTATTAATTATATTTAATACCACTATATAAATATAATTGCACTCTAGGCCTTATTTATAAATTATATCACAAGACTTTATTGTACATGCAACCCCTTCATAAAATATTCATAGTAATACAAAGTCATGAATGTAGACTGCCACTTTGTTGATTACTACATCTTATCCTTGAGTACCCGGTTTAATCTTTTAAGTTATTAATCATATATTTATGAAATCTAATTCCATAAATATATACTTTAGTAACTCCTTACTAAAGTGGTTAGGCCTAACTCTCTGAATAACAAACCCATTAAACTTATCTCAAGGGAATATTTTGTATCTCCGTTAAGAGACTATGAATTCCATCTTGAAAATATATGTTCCATCAACACTAAATGTGGTTGCCCAACATACTGAGGTTTTGACCGTAACTTTAGATCTCACTCCTGATATATCAAAGTAACCTACCCCTCACGATCAAGTCCATTATTCTCTCAAGATTAAGAGTTCATGCAAATATAAGTTGTGAGTTTATTATTCATTTGACAGTTGTTAGGGGAATAATAAAGCTCACAGCGGTCTAGTTCAACATGTTTTAACTCTTAAAACATATCAACATACCAACTACAAATCTCCATTTCCATAATCAAGACAAATCATCTTAGTTGATATGTTATAGTCTTCGCAGATGAAATGCCCAATTTCATCACCGACTACGAACTACATTTTGAGTTTACAAGGAACTTGTGATTTACATCTTCTGTGACTAAATTACATACAATGCATCTCATGTGCTATATGATAATGTCACAATATTCATGTTACCATTATTTTTAGATAATAATAAACAACTTTAAGTCATACATAATAACATATATAGCATCATACAATAGGATTTAAAGACACACATTCTAACAATTTTTTGATAACCTGATTATGGCATTGTTCCTTTATTGGACTTGTTGATGGTAATATATATGCGTGTGTGTGCACACGCGCGTGTTTGGACTTGTAACAATATATTTTTTCGTGTCTGATTAATACTAATTATGCTAATGGTAGATATTATATATGTATGTGTATTTGGATAGTTGAACAACAATGATTGTGGAGGTATGTGTAGACTGTGATTTTTTTTTGGTAAACCGATTATAGCATTGTTCTTGTAATGGACTTGTTAAAATATATGTTTGGACCTGTTATATTATATATTTTTTGTCTAATTAGTAATAATTATGGTAAATTTGTATGTGTATTTGGATAGTTCAACAACAATTATTGTGGAGGTATATGCAGATTGTGGTTATAGGACCAATGTTGTTGTGTTTATTGACAGGTATCGTTGTGCTATTTTGTTTGTTGATTGTGTGTTTTGGGCTGTGGATTTACTTTACTGTTGTAAATGTTGTATTCTATATACTGACTATGTCTATAATAGCATGCCTGTTTATATACCTCTTATACCACAATATTTGTTATTTTTAGATGAAGAAAAAAAAATCAAAGTAGCACTTCTTGTCTTTCAGTTGCATCTATCCTCATTGAGAGGTTGTAATGTTAAAGAAATTGAGGCGTAAACGATTGGTTAGAGCACCTAATGTTAATCATGCAGCCGAAATAAAGCATTACATATATAGTATTCTTCATAGAAGTGAGAGGCATTGTGTAAGTCAGATTAGGATGAAGCTTATAGCTTTCCACGAGTTATGTAACATCCTCACTAAAAGAGAGCTCATATAATAGATTGTTCACATGTCCATTAGGAAGCAAATAATGATTTACACCATTGTTCATAATATGAGGTGTCATGTAGTTTATAGCTAGTCTATTCCATAGATCAATTGAGATTGTTCATAGATATTTTAGGATTGTCCTTAAGGGGTTTTTGAAATTACATATACTTCTAATAAGACTACCTAGCAAAGATACATCTGTAGAGATAAGGGAAAGCAAAAGGTTTTACCCATATTTTAAGGTAAATATTGGGACTTACTGAATTTTTTGTATATTGTGAAGATTTTGTGTAATTTTTAAAGCATGATATCTGTCAAAAATTAGGACTGTGGTGGTGTGATAGATAGTACACATGTTCATGCATATGTGCCACCTGAAATACAAGGAAAGTTTCATGGTCGAAAAGATGAAACCACTCATAATGTGTTAGCTGCCATTAGTTTTGACTTGAAGTTCACATATGTCTTTGCTAGATGGGAAGGCAGTGCACATGATTTTTGTGTGTTAAATGATGCACTCACTAGGCCAGGGGGATATAAAATTCCCAAAGGTATTATAGGAAGACTTGACTTTTATGGTTTATTATTTTAAAGTTTTGATTTTTTTTTTCTTTAAAGAATAGTAGTGATTTTGTTTAATTTATTGAATATATAGAGGTAAATACTATCTTGGTAATGTTGGGTATGGTAATAAAAATGGACTTTTGTCAATTTATCAGAGTGTTTGATATCATTTGAAAGAGTTTAGTGACCATCCAACTAAGAATGCACGTGAATTGTTCAACCTTCGTCACTCTTCCTTGCAAACTACCATTGAGTGAGGGTTTGGAGTATTGAAGAAATGTTTGCAAGTCTTGGATGCAAAAGCATTTTGGTCATTTGAAACGCAAGTGTAAGTAGTTTTAGTATGTTATGTCATTCATAATCACATTATGGGATTGATCCTAGTGACTATATTATGGAAGTTGCAATGCATCAAGTAGATTCTAGAAGTAGAGAACTGGAAACGTGTTTACGTCGGGACTCCACTCAAGAAAGTAGAGAATGGAATGTTAAAAGAGATGAGATATGTCAAGCCATGTGGACTGATTATACAATGAGTAGAGAATAGTAGTATATGTGTGATTGAATTATCTATATCTTCAATGTGTAATGTATTAATCTATGGTTGATATTGTACTCTGTAAAGTTGTAATTTACAATTGTGCTTTATATTGGCTTTAATTTCATATCAAATTTAATTGTAATTATGTTCAATCATTTCCCTGTATTTTTGTGGGATTTAATGTAAGGGTTGTGTGTGAGAGTTTGGTGAAGAATTTGTAAAAATGAGGATTTCGCAACTAGCTCGCAAGTGCCAACCCGCGAAACAAGCCAAGTAAAAAGCACATGCTAGAATTTGAAGAGCCTTTGTAGGATGGATTTCGCGAGTCGTCATTCGCAACTTAGGCCAAGTCATGAGTGACCCATGAAACTCTCTACCTGATTACTTTTGAGTGTGCCTTTTTTCATTCCTTTACCAACACTATATAAACCCTTATTACCCACGAAATGTAAGATGGTGAAGGAGTATTCACAAGAAAATTTTGAGAGAAAAAACCCTAGCCAAACACTTGGGAGTTAGAGATTGTATAGCCACAATCCTCTACATCATTTTTCTAGATTTTCCATTTACTCCTACCTCTCCATCTACACATTCTTGAAAGGTTCTTAGCTCAAACACTTACCTCACTCATTCTAAGTGTTGAGAGAAGTTTTGGTGCCTATAGGAAGCTTTGGAAGAAGCCATTGAGTGGCAGATGCAATCAAGCAGAATTGCGGGATTCAGATAACTAGTGAAGATAAGACTCCGAGAAGTCCATTGGTAGTCGGAGCGTGGAGGGCTCAAGTACATTAGGTAGATTAGGCTTGAAGGGTCTTTTTGATATTCGTGTACTCCAACTTATTCACTAGTAGATCAATTTCAGCTTGGAGGGACGCAGAGAGGTTTTTTGCCAAGTACTTCAGTTTCCTTTTCGATAACATATCTCGGTGTTATCTTGTGTTTGCATCTCTCTTCCCTACTCTCTCAGCTTTACATTTATCACTTATTGTACTTGCTTATGCATTAGAGTAGTGTTCCGGTTTATTACGCTTCATTTAGTCTTGTTCTACACATAGATAAGTTAGAGTAAAAGCAATTAAGCTGTAATTTAAAATTGGGAGTCTAAACAAGTATTTGTGTTTCTATACTAATTGAGCTTCATACTCTAATATGTTAACTATGTCTTGTGTAAAGACAATATTTACTATGGTCTTGGTAGGTGGATTGAAGTGACTATATTTTGGTTTGTTGTAACGACAATTATCTTATGTTTGTGTTAGTTATAACAAATATTGGTTTGGTTGTTTGTGCAACTCTAAAGGTTGATTGAAGATAATAACTCATTGTTAGTGGCATGCATATTTGTATATATGTTTATTTGTTGCAATCATTTTTAAGTATTTATCAATACCTGTTCTGTTGTTTGTGCAATTCTGAAACTTGATTTTAGATAATAACTCTTTGTCAGTGTTATTTATATTTGTATACATTTTTAAATGTTACTCTCATTGTGAAGTGTTGTGTTTATATGTAGCAATGTTGAAAGAGAATGTGGAGTCTAAGCAATTCTAATGGTTACTACCAATGTACACTACCATGCTTACTCTACTTGTCGAGGAGGCTATGAAAAGAAATATGCCTTCCAATATTTTTAAAGCAGACTCCTTTGGTACTATAGCTAAGGCTATCTCTGTGAAATTTGGAGTCGAGTGTTACCCTTCATTTATTGAGAACCAATTCCGGACTTTGAGGACTATGTGGTCTACCATCCAAGAACTTCGAAAGAAAAGTGGATTTGGATGAGATGACAACTTGAAGATGATTACATGCGATGCCAAAACATATCGGGAGGAAGTTATGGTATGCCATTAAACTCTATATGTTGAATGTATGTTGTTTTTGCTATTCTTGAGATGTGTAGTGCCTTAAATGTGAATAAATATTGAAAAAATCCATATGTTCAACATATTAGGGGAATGATGGTTACAAGTGAATCTTGAAATCTATATGTTTATCTTTTCTCTTACAAGCTCATCGCAAACATGCTAAGTTCTTAAACAAAATGATGGAAATGTATGATGAGTTGTCAATTTTTGTAGGGAAGGATATGGCAATAGATAGTTTTGCCCAAGTCTTAAGTTGATCTTGATTCAAAGCAAGAGAACATTGATGACACTGAGAATGTTACTGCTAATGGCAAGGATAGTGTTGTGGATAAAGGGAAGAATGTCGTACAATCATCCACCATAGGATCAACAATTTCAAAGTCCCACAAGAGAAGTCGTGCGCCTCCCATTAATGACAGTGTTTTCACTGACTCTCTAAGCAATTGAAGGAAATTGTTGTGGCCTTGAAATATATCAACCAGGGGCCTATTCATTACACTCATCTTTATGTTGAGGTAATGGCCATGTCGGTGAAGGGGTATAGCGAAGATATGCTTGCAACTGTATTTGATCATCTCTGTGCAACTTTCACCATTTGGTGTATCGTAAGTAACGGTGTTGTACTGCTCTTCAATCTCAACTAATTTCTTTATCATGGAGGGATCCGCAAGATAGTCAACATCTAAGGAAGCCTTTAGCTTTACTGACTTCTGGTAGGTCCTCTTCAAATCATACACAGACCCTAGACTTTATGACTGGTAGGTTTTATAGCGGACCTGCCTTACTGACAGGGAGGATATGAAATAGATAATTGCGCTTGCCTTCACTTATAAAGGCTATAGACTCTCTCCACATAGAAGTACCCTTCTTCAGTGAGCTTACATTCCAAATCATCCCACACAGACAACAAATACTTGTCATCTGGATGACACGATTCCAATATATCACACCATATCAAGGTGATAGCAATTAACTACTAACCCAGCTAAAAAACCTAACCAGATAGGAAATGATAGTGGTATGATTCGACCAGGCGAGAAGGCCACCAAAACGTGCCTATACTAGTGTCGGTTGAATTAAGGAAATTTTAGATTTCCAACTTCGGGACAAGATCTCAAAGAATGAGAACGAAATAAGAAGGGTCCTTGAAGGGCTGAATGATAGAACCTATAGCTTTTTCTGCGGCCGATGCCTTTGGTATTAGGCCTGACCGCTGGTTGGAAAATTCTTTTAGCTCATCTCACAAGAGAGCTCATATTCAAAGGGCGGACCTTGGCCCTATTAGTGTTATTACATTCTTAGTCTTACTATCACAAAATGAAGCTTGAAGTCAGAAATACAAGACTATATTCTAATAAAGGAAGAAGGCACATCGTCTAACTAGTCTGATCTATCAACTAGAAATAGGGAAAATGAAAAAGCGGCAGCCCTTATTGATTGAGCTAACAGAGAGGATTGTAGTCAAACAGGAAAGAGGAAAGAAAAAGAAGTGACTTATGAGAATACAGAATACTAGAGCAACGCTAGGGGATTTTTGGCCAAAGAATGCTAAGCTTCGAAAGTTTTGGATGAATGGTTACTTTTTTACTCAGCTCTGATGACTTTGGATGGTGTTGGCTTGTAATGGTAGGATTTTTTGTGATGGTGCCATTTTTACTCTTCACTTGTGATGGTACCATTTATGTGACAAATATATATTAACTATAAACATTAGCTGGTATAACTAGGTTATGTATGTATTAGTACCCTTGGACTTCTGATGGTGGTACGTATATTTTATGGATTGTTATACTCCAAGGGATAACAGTCATGTACCTTGACTACTAAGATGTAGTATGTTGTGGACTTGAGATGATACAATGACCCAAGTTATGTATCTTCAATGTTGTTGTGTAAGCTTGGTGGGTATAGGTGTAATATTCAGGTAACTGTCGTAGGTATCATTTTTGTAGACCATGGAGGTTTATACTTCCAACAGTGAATGTTACATTGACATAGATATGTACTCATGTACCAAATATTATGAATGGTAATTCCAATGTTCATCTCTTCCATTTGTGTATTGGATGCTTTGCAATTTTCCAAGAATGTGAAATTTTTCTTGGGATGAGTTTATATTTTTTGAAATTATTATGCACAAACCAAATATTGGAAAATAAATACTGGAAAAAAAAATTCCGTCCAAGACAAACACCGAAAATCATTTTCAGTCATATTTTATGGATCGCAACCAAACATCCGAAAAGTATTTTCCTTACTAGAAAATATTTTTACTTGAAAATATTTCACACTCAGAAAGAGATTTACATAAGAGCCAAACATAGCCTTAATATGAGTTTTAATAATGTATGTCATTAGGAAATATATTAGTAAACCATTTTTAAAAACTTTTTTCTTTTATTGAAAAAACGAAAAAGTTACTTACTTACAACTTTTTAAATTCTCTATAAAATATTTCTAAAAATGATTGATTAATATATGCCGAACATATATTAATCGGATCTATTTAGGGTCTGTTTGGATACCGTTTATTTGTTGAAAACTTTTTGCTGAAAATATTATAGCAAAATAATTTTTAAAGGTATGAATAGTGTGTGTGGGACCCAAATTTATCTAAAAATCTGTATTTTGCTGAGTTTGGTGGTCCCATAAACAGTGTCATGGGACCCAAAAAACGTAAAACACAACTGAAATATAATTTCAAACAAACGCACGCTTAATAATTAAATGACTTGACATTTTATCTATATTTAAATGACTTGACATTTTATCTACCGTCAAATCTATAAAATAAAAATCTTCAATTATGAAATCATAAATGAAACACAGAAGTATGATTAAAAATCTTCAACCATGAAGTCATAAATGAACACGGGAGAGTTTTTCAGGGGAGTTTTTCAGTTGGTCGAGAGGGAGAGTTTTTCAGGGGAGAGATGGGTAGAGAGAGAGAGAGAGCAACAAACAGAAATGGGTAGAGAGAGAGAGAGGCGCGTATATATATCCGGGTAGTTAGAGAAATAATAAAAAATGTGAGAAAATTGATTATTTAATTAAAAGATGTGTAGAATAGATGAACTGATGTGGGTGTTTTGTAAAATTGGATGTGTAAAATAGAAAAAGTAGGTTTTTAGTGTAAAAATTGATGAGTAAAATGAAAGAACTGATGTGGTTGCTCTTAGGGTCTGTTTGGATACCGCTTATTTGCTGAAAACTGAAAACTTACTACTGAAAATACTGTAGCAAAATAATTTTTAAAGGTGTGAATAGTGTTATGAAACCCAAATTTACCTAAAAATTTAGGTTTTGCTGAGTTTGGTAGTCCCATAAACAGTGTCGTGGGACCCAAAAAACGTAAAACACAACTAAAATATAATTTGAGAAATGATATGTTCACAACATTTTTACAATATTTTTACAATAAATTCTAAGTGGCAAGTCGTTACTGGTTATTATTGTTGGGGTAAAAAAGTAATCTTAGTATTAGGTTCAAATTTGAACCAATAACAACTAACCACTTATGATTTGTTATGAAAATATTGTAAAAATGTTGTGGACGTAGCACCTCCCATATAATTTCAATATTGGACAAATGCATGCTTAATATTTAAATGACTTGACATTTTATCTACTGTCATATCTATAAAATAAAAATCTTCAATTATGAAATCATAAATGAAACACGGAAGTATGATTAAAAATCTTCAACCATGAAGTCATAAATGAACACGGAAGTATGATTTGGATTTGTTGGTGACACTTACCTCTCAGTACTACATTAATTTTATTTTGTAAAAATTTAGGCATAAGGTATATAGGAATGACAAAGAAAAATAAACACCAATTATTCTTAGTACATATATATATTGAGTAAAGCTTCAATCCCGTCATCCAGTACAACCTGATGGAACAAGAGAGAGTGACACATGGTGGTACATATATGTTTTTTTTTTTTTGGGGGAACTCATCATGTCTGTATTGATATCTGTCAACAGTAAAAGTTATATCAGTGAAAAATGGGGAAAAAGAGAAAAAGAGAATTAAAACATGCATGTGACAGAAGCTATTGCACAATGAATGCTTTGTTGAGTTGTTGCTATAACAGTGAAAGTGAAAGAGAAGAAGATAGAAGCGCCGTCAGCCAAGTGGGGTGGGGGAGAGAGAGAGAGAGAGAGTGACTCTCAAAATTGCAAAAGACAGAATGCCCCCTTCTGGTCCCGCAAAACTCAGCTGACAAGATCTCTGTACGGACTGCTCTTCAAACCTGTGGCTCAAATTGAGACAGTAACGACTATGTCCCACTCTCCACCAATGGGAGCTCGACAACACAATTGCTTATACTGTCCTGGTTTCCTTACTCCCACCCTGGTTTCCACAATACCATTCCCACTCACTCTCACTACTTGTTTATTATTTCTTTCTCTTTCTCTCTCTGTGTTTGTGTGTGAGACTTTGTTCTCATTCTCTCTTTTCTTTCCCATATATACATAGAGAGCCTTTTGTTTCATATTATATATAACTAAAATTCCTTCCACAAACACAAAAATAGAAAGTTGCAAATATTGCACTAAAAACACTAAATACACACCCAGTTCCCTTCTTCGTTATGCGTTTTTGTTTATCTCCATAAAATGAACTCTCTTTAGGGTTTCTTGAAAAATATTCTTCTGCTTTTGCTTTCTTTCTTTTTTCCATTGGTTGGAAAAAAAAAATTTTGGGGTTGGGAAAAAGAGAAAGTGTACACAAATTGAAATGGGGAGAGGTAGGGTTCAGCTGAAGCGAATCGAGAACAAAATCAGCCGGCAAGTGACGTTTTCGAAGCGCCGGAGTGGGTTGCTGAAGAAAGCTCATGAGATCTCGGTGCTTTGCGACGCCGAGGTTGCTTTGATTGTGTTTTCAACCAAAGGGAAGCTTTTTGAGTATTCCAGTGATTCCAGGTTCTTACTTCTATTCTGTGTTTAATCTTTCATTTTTCTTTTGTTGTTTCTGCTTTTTTTTTAATAAATATTATGTTGGTTATGAAGCATTTTATTAGTCTGGGTTCTTTGCAGAAAAATGAATTTTCTTTTATTTTTCAATCTATTTGGTCAACTGGGTATTCACTATTTTCGTTGTCCTTACTAACTGTTACTGATAGCTTTGCAAATAATATACCTGAAATAACCGAAGCTAGTTAATTTTCCACTTATGTGTCTGTAAATCATGGCCTTCATATTACACCAATATATTTAGTGTATCTTACACTGTTGTTTAGGACAATTGTTAAGTTTTCTTAGATCATACACAAGGTATTTTTTTTTTTTTCCTCTTGTCTCCCAAGTACAAGTAAGGCTGCTGAATAAGGCTATACGAAATAGAAGGTTTTTCTTTATAAAAAAAAAAAATTTAAAAAAATAAATGAGTTTAGTCTCGAGGGGAAGGAAGAAGGGAAAGTGGTTTCTAACCATTGTGCTATCCTTTTTTCTTTTTATTTTTTGATAACCAATGTGCTATCCTTTTGTTTTTTTCTTTTTGATAACCATTGTGCTATCCAATTGTTATGTTTTGACAACCATTGTGCTATCGCTTATGCTATACTAAAAAGAAGTTTGATCTTTGTTAGGGAGCAGTATAATTATTTTTTCCTATATTTCTTCTAGCAGCTACCGGAAACAAAGAAAACTCTAGAGTTCCACTGATTTTGGTTTCTATTTTTGAAAGTGGGACATAGTGTTGGTTGAGTCCAAAGAAAGTTCTTAGTAAATATCCTTTTTCTTTTCGTACAGATACTGTCACACAGTCTCTAAGACACTACATTGCATCTATTGGGTTAGAGATATAGTGGACATCTTTAATACTAATAATAATGCAGTACAAGGAAGAAATTATGAATATAATACAGACACCAGGAGTCCTTGAGCTACGTGTCAATGGGGCGTGGTGTTATTTTTACTCGATTTTGTAACCTAGTATTTGCCATATCCAATGCTGGTGGTGCACCAAGGAGCTAGGAGGTCTCCTCAATGATGGAAAGGGTTGGAAATGAAAAGTTCGTTATTTAAGATCTCCACGAAGATCTTCCACCCACAACCATTTTTAAACCAAACCATGAAAGCAAGGTATAGGTTTAGTGTTACTTATAAAACTTTTTTAGGCTATTTTTCAATTTTTTTCTCATCTTGATTATATATGGTGAATTGCGATGCACAGCAGCATAGTTTGCAATGGGTATAATTGCTCTCATAAAGGGTTCTTAACTGTAGATGTCTTCAGTTAGATTAATGATGGCACAGGATTAGACAATTAAGCTATATATAATGCCACAATTGGTCTCCTTTATTGCTGCTGTACTCTATCAACAGTAATGAATGAGGGGCTGTTAGCACCGTTTTATTAGATCATGATGTAATGGATCTATAGAGTTTCAGTACGTAAGAGAGAAAGCCAACTGATCATATAATTGAAGACTGAAAAAACATAGGTGGCTCAACGCATTATAACTATCGAATTATTAAAAAAAAAAAAACAAGTACGGAAAGTATATAGAATAATAGCAAAGGCTCTTTTTCAAACATTCAAAAAGGTTCTTCAAATTAAATAGGACAAGGACACTTAATGAATAGGAAAAAGCAACAAAACCATATGATTTTCCATAAAACATAAAACCCCTAAAGTTTTGAATGTAACATTAATTTTCTTGTGTTATTGTTTTATGTGTAAACGGTTAAAGATCTGAAAATAAATGGTAAGTTGCTTTATGATGACATTTGTTCATATTTAAAGCAACCGTTTTATGTAAAACGATAGAGGTTTTGTGCTACACTTAAAAATCTCAAGGAGTTTAGTATATACCTAATTCACAGTTTAGGGATAAAATACAACATGAGTATTAAGTGTAATAGTTTAAACCTCAAAGAATGTTCTATATTTTTAGGAGAGATCACCAAGGAGGTTTGTGTGTTTTTCCCTAATAAACAAGAGCCACGGTTAGATTTGAAATGTATGACTAATTTATGCTGCTTGAGTTTGTATAAACTTTTTGTGAAAATTAATTTGTTTCTATATATTGCATCCTTAAAAGTAATGGCAAAGAATTCATTCTACTCTTTTAAAATAAGTCCCAAATGGATGACGTTTTCACTAATCACTAACACAATTATGCAATAACAATACTTGCCTTCAAAAGAAGTTGAACCAAAGAGTACATGGACAGAAGGAAAAGAAGATACCTAGGTAATTATAGTATGAATTCCACAAGGGGTTAGTTATTTCCATCAACTGGGTTCAAGTTGACTTTGGAAGCCATAGCTAACCCCTTGGTTGCTAACTGCACACACCTATATTGAGAATAAGAAGACTGCACATACCTAAGGATTAGTTAATTACTCCAATAGCCTTGAATATATATAGACGAAGCTAACAGAGATATCAAGGCCCAAACCTGTTATAACAAGTCCAGACTCAATGTACAATGACCTACCTATAGTACAATTAAAGTAAATATAATCCTACCTGTGGTAACGTTACTTGTAGTGTAAGTAAAGCAACCTTAGCGTTAATCTAGAGTTTAGTATACTATATATATCCTTTAATAAGCTCATTGTAACACATACTTAAAGACAATAATAATGATTTCACTTAATGGCATTTCGTTGTGGAAATTATCAAGCTGAACCACGTTAATTTTTGTGTTTTCAATTTTTGTGTCTCTTTTCTTGCTCTCATTCTCAGTCCCAATATAAATTCTAACATAATATCAAAGCTATGCCTCAATAATTATAACATGGAATTAGAGCTAGCCTCCACGTTTGGTTCCCCAAAGGTAACTAACTCTATTATGCGCATCACCATAAAAATATGTTTAGCTAATGTCTTCAATATCCCACAATGATATCCTCAAACAATGTCTTCCGACAAGTAGTGTCGCTCTCCATTGGTCTTTTTTGTTGTTGTCCTCAAACCATCATTTGTTGCTAACCACTGATGTTTATCTTGCATATGCCATCTTAAAGCCATTATTCCTCTGCCAATGTCCCCCAGGCCACCTGTGTAGCCATATATACTCCAACTATAGAAGCCATCCTTCAGACATATAAGTCATCATTTGATCTAGGTGCGACCATCGTTTGCCCAAAGTAAGTGCCTTTTGGCCTCCATCCATCACTAATCGTTGTTGTATACTACAGCACTAATTGACTCACTCACTCCACGCTACATTATATCCAATTCATTTTATATTCAATCCGATCCTTCATGGTCATTACTTCCTTCACAACTTCACATTGAAACTTAATGCATCTTCAAGCTTCAAGCTTGAATTTGAAGGGGTGTTAGAGATATTAAGGCCCGAGCCCATTGTAACTTATAGTGTAACTAAAGTAATTCTAATCCTACTTGAAGTACCATTACTTGTAGTGCATGTAAAATAATCTAAGGATTACTTTAAAGTTTAGTCTATTATATAGAGCATTCAATAGACTCATAGTAGAACACAATTTAAGATCATGTAACCACTTAATGGCTTTAAACTATTGACATAAGCTATCAAGCCAAACCATGTTAACTTCTATATGCTTCCCCCCCCCCCCCCCTCTCTCTCTCACTCTCTCTCTCTCTCTCTCTCTCTCTCCCCCAATATATATTTTAATATGGTATCAAAGCTACTTACCGATTTTAATGAAGGGATTGTCCCTCCCCTTTTACCCACTCACCCCACCCAAAAATAGCCTTGCTCATATAAAAACTGAAAATCTGCCTACTTTCTCCGTCCCTCCCTTCCTATAAGAAATGATCTCTCTTTTATTATCTTTAAGATTTCAAAAAATGAGGGAATGAATATACAATAAAAGAATGTGTTGGGGTTTTAGACCCTAGTTAATCTTTATGTGGATTAACCAAGTTGTTCAATTAGTCCAATTATGCCAATTGGCAAGTCACAAACACAAACAATTAAAAGCATATATGGAATGTGAAGTAACGTGTCCATTCAAATGGAGATGGCAATATGGTGATGAAGTAGAAAACCCAAGGAAAACTATTTAAGGGGAAAACCACTACGGGGGAAACCTTCCCCAATGAAGCAATTCCACTATAGTAAGATAAATTTTACCATCTTAGGATTTTTTTTTTCCCCCTCAATACTCTATGACCCATAGAAAACTTCTAGAGAAAACATCTCATTGCACCCAAACGTCTAGATTCTTCAATCATATGGATTGCCACCACAGATGATGCACCCGTGATCATGACCAAAACCTCCAATCGACTTCAAGGACTTCTCAAAAAATTTCTTTATAGCAACAAGTTTGTGGTAGGCATTGTGGCTTTAGCTTTTTCAACTAATCTGCAAATCTACTTGAATAAGGTAAAATTTGAGAGAAACTAGGTTACAAAATCCTAGCCACACAAACAAAGAGTTCTCTTCTCTAAAAAACCTCCTTAGGGATGACTTATAATGTATCTTCTATATCTCAACAAGTACGGCTCAAATTAGGCTTGAAATCGACAAGTTGTTTGGCTTTTTCGTGTTATTGATTTTTGTTAATTTGTGTAGTCTTGACCTATTGAGGTGAATTCGAGGTAGCTCAATCAATAGAGGTTGCTGTCGTGCTTAGAGTCGAGAATACAAAAAGTTTGTTGTTCAAGGTTTAATCAATCAAGATGTTATTGAGGTTGGAGTTTAGCTTGCTGTAAGGCTCATATCAAATATGTATTGACAATTCTGAGATCAAAACGCACTCTATATGTAATTGAGTCTTAGTCTCCAGTGTTTCAAGAAGTACAACAAGTGGCACACAAGTGATATTATTTAAGACACAAGACTGCTCAAGAAACTACTAAAGAAAAGCTGCACCAGTAGGTCTCGATACCTATCAATCTATCGAGAATTAATGAATCTCAATACTAAGCTCGACACCTCTCAATCAATCGATCTTCAAGAAAACTGAATGTTAAGTTCTGTTTTCGGCCTACGATGACTTGAATTTCTATAAATTTGTGCAGTAGGGTTCCAGAGCATATAAAAAACATATTTAACCGTCGTCATCATAATAAGAGGGAGACACATATATCAGGAGTTGCTAAGATGATTGTGCACCTAGGGTTTTGTGCCAAGCTACTTTCGATTCATCCAAATGTGAATTGAAGAACTCTACAAAGTTACAACAATAATATAAAATAAAATAAAAAAGTTGTTATGGAGTTTGTCACGGTTAGGGAGATTCGTGCAAAGGAAAATTCTTCTGCAAGATCATGCCCAATTGGGGAATGTAGCTAAGATTGGTATAGCTCAGTAGGTTATATTGTAGGTAGGTACTTCGAGATAAACCTATAGGGTAAGATTCCTTGTGTTCGTAAATGCTTTTTTTGCTAGTGGATTCTTCGGGAGTGGTAACTTGAAATTCACCCAGTGGAGTTTTGCCTCTGAAGGTTTTCTCCATTGTGATCAAATCGCCGTGTCAAACTTATTTTCCACTACACTTAATTTAGTTTGGTGATTCAATTGTACCTTAATCTGATTTGCCTGTAATTTGACTAATAATCAATTTGGGTAATTGAATTAATTAACTAAAGTCAATCTAAAAGCCAAAAATTGCTATTAAATGGATATGAGCTTGGTATCCCAGTTGGATTCGAGGTCACAAAAACTTATCTTTTCTTGAGAAATTTTTATTTCTTCAACTTGATTTTTAATTACCACTTTAAGACAATGAATATCACAACTCGAAACACAATTTGACATAATTTGTCAACACTAAACCATATAGACCTAAGATAATGGAATGAAAATTAACGAATGAAATATTCTTTTCTCTTTTTGTTACTAAGTTTAGTATTTTATAAAAGTAGTGTGAATCCACAGGGAGTTAATTATTGCCATCAATCGGTTTTAAGGTGACATAAGAAACCATGGCTAACCCATGGCTGACATTCTCCACCATTTATTTTAATAAATATCCCATACCTTGGGAATAAGAAGAATACACATACCTAAGTACTAGTTAATTACTCTAAGAGCCTTGACCACACATAGACAAAGCTAAGTAAGGCCTAAGGGATTCATTGTACTATGATATCTTTATAGTACAACTAAAATAACTATAGCCTACTTTTAGTAACATTACTTGTAGTGCAAGTAAACAACCTTAGGGTTAATCTAGAGTTTAGTTTACTATATATACCCTTCATTAAACTCATTGTAACACAATTCAAGACAGTAAAGATGGTGCTACTCAATTGCTTTTCATTGTGGAATTAGGTTTTCAACTTGAACCATGTTCATTTTTATATGCTTTTCTTTCTCTTCTCACTCTCACTAACAACAACAGCACCTTAGTCCTGAAATTTGGGGTTGGCTAAGAATGCTCAATAGATTAATTAAGGTCAGCCACATATTCTTTTCATCCATTCTACTTTATCTAAAGTCATATTTTATGTTACTTTTTTAATTGCCATGTCCTTTTAAATTACCTCTAATAATGTTTGTTTGTTTGTTTGTTTAGACCCTTTAAACCAGATTGTTTAACCTAATTAATTAACCAAGTTGATTATTAAATTTATTATTCAGATATAGGTTAAACAAGCATATATCATACCATGCATAAAAGCAGAAAAGTAAATAACACCACAATATGATGACTCGAGAAAACCAATGAAACTAATTGTTTCAAGGTAAAAGCCTAAGGAGAATTTGACCTAACTATCCTTAAAGTAAAATAAATCTACTATAAGATAATTGAAATTTTTACAATAAGATTTAACATTAAATCTATTGCTACCTCATGTAGTAACTTATTGACACGACCACATGTAAGCTCCGAATCCACGGGCTCCTTCTCTTCTTAGATTTACACCAACACAAGTAGCCTTGCTTGTGACTTTGAAATCCCACTCAAAGGTTTCTGATCACCTTCAATAATGATCTTGATGCAACAACTATGATCTATCAACACTTGATTGTAGTTCTAGTTTCAGTAGATTCTCGTGAGATCTCACAAAGAGTAACATGCAAGTTTTTCAAAAGTCTTCAAAACATAGTTAGAGTTTCCCTTTTATATGTAGAGAAGTTAAAATGAAACCTTAAACGTTTTCGTGGGCTTAGGCCTATTTAAAAAATTTTGTAGAATTCTATTCCTGCAATTTTCGATCAGTCGAGTCTAATTCTTGATCGGTTGAGCAAGGCAAAACTACACTTCTTTTTTCCGCAGTCAGCTGGACTTGAACCTTAAAACAAATAGATTTAAGCATTGCCTAACACCTAGAATAGACATGTTTTGTTCTCGGTTTGCCAACACAATAAAAATATTATCTAAACATTTACACCTAAATCTTTAGAACCTAACAATGTTATTTTTGGTCTTTTCAATCTTTTTTGATTTCCTCAACTTAGTAAAATTATTATTTCTTACCAGTATATTAATTACTCTCACTCACAATCCAATATAAATTCTAACATTGTATTAGAGGTATGTCAACAATTTTAACACGATACCAGAGCCAGCCTCCTTTTCAGGTTCTTCAAAGGTAACTAAGTCTAACATGACACCATGTATTTGTCTTTCAGCTAATATATTTAGTTTCCCACGATGGTATCCTCAATCGATATCTTTCCACAAACAATGCCACTCTCCACCAGTCTTTGGTGTTGTTGTCCTCTGACCATCATTCAATGCTTACAACCACTATCACCAATGTTTATCTTGCATAGGGCATATTTAAACTTATTTGATCTAGATGCAGCTATCCTTTTGGCTGAACTAATCACCTTTTGGCTTCCATCTATCACTGATCATTGGCGTTTGCAACTGCAACGATTGTGTCATGTGTTCCACTCTACATTATAAGCAGTCCATTCTATATGTATTCAATCTAATCCTCCATCATCATACTTTCTTTCACAATTTCACATTCAAACTCAATGTGTCTTCAAGCTTCCAGCTTGAATTTGAGGGGTGATGTTAGAGATATTAAGGTTCAAGCCCATTGTAACTAGTTCATATTCAATGTATTAGAACCTACTTATAGTGTGAGTGAAGTAATTCTAATCCTATTTGTAGTGCGAGTAAAATAATCTTAAGATTATTTTAGAGTTATTCTACTATGCATACCATTCAATGGGCTCATTGAAACACACAATTCAAGATTGTGTAACCACTGATCAAGACACGTAGCCATCAAGCCGAACCATACTAAGTTCTATTTGCTTTCCTTTTCTTTTGATTTCTCTTTTGTTTCTTTGTCTCACTCTCACAACCCTAATATGAAATCTAATATGGTATCAAGGCTATGTCCTAACCAGCCCCCTACCTGCTTACCACCACCCAAAAAAATTGTCCATATAAAAACTGAAAATTAGCCTACCTTCTTTGTCCCTATAAGAAATGCTCTCTCTCTATGTCTAAGAGTTCATAAATATATAAGAACGGAATGGAAATGAAAAGAATATATGGTGTCCCGATGCGGAGCTACTATTGGTAGAGTTTCCAATCCTAAGCATGGTGCACGTATAATACATACATATATACATACATATATATATATATATATATATATATATATATATATTGGTGTTGGGGGGGGGGAGATTGTGGTTGTTTGATAGTTTATGTAAGAATTTCGACCCTTGGAAAACACAATATGCTTAAATTGATTAGCCAAGTAGTTACTTAGGTTAATTATGCAAGTCTTAGGTTAAAACATAATCAATTATATCATGCATAGTGGAAAATTAAATAACACAATAACATGATGACCCAGGAAAATCAATGAAACAAACTAATTTCAAGGTAAAATAAAAAATAAAAATAAAAAACGGTAAGAACTATCCCAAGAGAACAATCCACTATATCAAATTGAGATTTACAGTCAAGAATACCAATTCGTAGTAAATCTAACACAGTTACCAAATTAGGCTCTAAACTCCTCAGACTTCTTTGATTTGGATCTGCTTTCACATGAACCTTCAGCTCATGTCTTGATCTTCAGTACACTTGATAGCTGAAGGCTTGGCTACAACTTTACTCCACTAATACTAACAACATGAATTTGATCTCCGGTAGGTGCTTGATAGAGTTAGAAGGTACAAAATCTCACAAGTGTAACTCTCAAGACTTTGAAAATATATATTAGGGTTTTCCTTATATACCTAGCAGTGTTGGACTCAAACCTAATTGTTTCGCGAGCTGTTGGGCTTTATCTAAAATTTTGCAAATTCATAGTTCAATCGATCGAGCTTGATAGATTTTAAATTCTTCTTTCTGCAACTTGTACATTCTTAACTTGTATCAACTTGAGCAATGTCTAAAACACTTCAAAGACCCTAAGATCTAATCCTAGACAAGTTTTTGTTCTTGGTTTGCCAACATTCAACATATTTAGAACCTAAACATTAATGACTAAATATTTAGAATCTAACCATTTATAAAAGAAGTTAAGGAAAATAATCAAAATAAATGTATAATTTTGTGGGTGGACAAAGTTCGGCCCAAACCAAACTCGGGCTGAGGCCCACTAACCTTTAGCCCAGTCCACATGTACAAAGTCCTAACTGGGCCATCACATGAGTGACCAAGTTACAACAATAGGATCCGAACAGACCCCACCTATTTCCCGAGGAGTGGAATTAACGTTGATGAGAAATAGTGCCTTGGGGGAAGTCCGCCATCCGAGCACAAGCCTCAATGCTAGGTTCAAATTACTAGGAAATCATTACAACGACAGAGTTAAAAGGACCCACCCACTTGATGTGAGATTAGACATGCTAAAATAATAACCTAAACTTAAAGGGCCACCCAAATCCTACAAATGGCAGGGCCCACACACAGGTGGAATATTCTCATCACTACCAATCCATTAACAAAAGAGTATATAAGGAGAGAAACACGAGTGAACGAGAAAAGGCCACGTGATAGTTGGAAAGAATAGTCCAGCTCAGGATACTTTAAGGGCACCTCGGCCACCTAAAAACCTCCTTGAACAACTAGGATACAACAGATAACCACCTTACAACCACCTCCAATTACCAAATATCAGCCAACACTTCTTGGAACCTTCCATTGTGAGCTATACTTAAAATATCACACAAATTACTTGGAGGTGCAGGCCCAACAGTCACCGCATAGTCGTGGGCCATACCACCACAAATTTTACTTTGTGATGATTGCTTGTTATGAGCCTTCAACCAAAAAAGTTCATTCTGCTACTACTCCTTATAGAAACAATATCTCTGAAATTATATATACATATATATAATAAATTTTAAACTTTATTCAAAATTTAAATTGTTCATTAAATAGTAGAATATATTATTTCATATATAAGCATAAACACAATCATAATAAACATTTAATGCTCGAATATATGATGGTAAATAAAATCATAATCAATATAAAAACCTATTAAAATCTCTACTAGAATTATCAAAATTCATATATAAATAAAAGATAAAAGAGAGAAAAATTATACCATTATGTTTAACTTTCTTTTCTCAAAAATAAAAATGTTAAACTTTCCCATATATTGCACAAATTATCAACTAACATATTCTAGTTGAATGACTGCAAACTACTCTTCCGTAAGTAGGGCTTTAAATATGCAAAAGTAATTAATAGACCATGATGTGAAGCTCTATTTTCAGCAAGCATATAAATGATTTCATTTGAGTTTTGGCAATTAGGACTTGTGGCTCAACAAGGTGTGTAATCGGCAATCCTACTCAATCCTTAAGAAGTTCAATTTTTTTTTTTTTTTTTGATAAGTAATAAAGATAATTTCATTGATATAAAAAAAAAAGAGTCTCCCAAGTACACAGGGAGTATACGAGGGAGAACAAATCAAAGACGAACATTACAAAAGTCAAGAAAATCCAAAATAGAAAGAAAATGATGGCTTCTTCACACGAAGAACCAATCAAGTAAGGTTCGGAAAAAAAGAGACTTAAGGTCAGGCATGGAACTCTCGATGTCTTCAAAACATCTATTATTTCTCTCCTTCCAAATACACCACAACAAGCAATGAGGAACGGCCTTCCAGATATCTTCATTACGATGGCGACCAAAACGACCTTGCCAACAAGCCAAAAGCCCAACAACAGACCTTGGCATAACCCAGCAAACTCCGAATAAACCGAAGACCATATCCCACAACTCCATGGCAACCGGGCAATGAAGGAAAAGATGGTCAACACTTTCACAATTGCACTTGCACATATAACACCAATCCAGAATGCAAACTTTTCTTTTTCTTAAGTTGTCAACAGTCAGACATTTTCCCAAAGCTGCGGTCCAAACAAGGAAAGCAACTCTAGAGGGAATCTTCTGCTTCCAAATACTTTTCCAAGGGAAAATTTGCTCCTTATGGCCAACTAGAAGATGGTAGTAAGTACTAACCGTGAACCCCTTACTCTTACAGGGCAGCCAACAACTCTTGTCCTCCCCATTCCCCCTTACAGGAGTGCTATAAATGGAATTGATGAAGCTCTTGAAAGCTTCCAATTCACGATTATGCATCTCCCTACAAAACTGAAGCTCCCAATGGAGGACACCATTGGTGAACCTCATAAGATCCGCCACAGTTGCCTCTTTTCTACGACAAATCCTATATAATTCCGGATAGCGAACGGCAAGAGAAGAAGATCTACACCAATGATCTAGCCAGAACAGCACCTTTGAACCATCTCCAATATCAAACATAATAAAACGAGAAAAAGAGAGCCACCCCCGTCTAATATTTTTCCATAAACTGACACCATAAGGACCAGAGAAAGAGCTAGAACACCAACCACCCCAATCACAACCATACTTCACCTCAATCACTTGACGCCAAAGAGCATCCCTTTCTTGCCCAAATCTCCATAACCACTTCCCTAGTAAGGCAACATTGAAGGTTCTCAGGTTCCTAATCCCCAACCCACCTGAAGAGAGAGGAGTACACACTGAAGACCAATCAACCAAGCATATACTCCTCGCAAGCTCCTCCCTCCCACCTAATCTCGCCGGCAACAGCAGAAACAGGTAGCGATGAGCCTGTCGCTGTGCCTTCGCCTTCGCACATGGAACCCACGAGCACCGAGAAGTTTCTCTCAGTGCCCGACAACTTCGAAGCCTCCGTGACTGAGTCTAGCTGTTCCGATGCTTCGGTGGATGGGTCCCTATGCTCCGATAATGAAGTGGCCTTGCATCGTGACATACAACGGATCATCCATGAGCACACAAACAACACCATCAGGAAATGGGGAAATTCTAAGCAGTGGGTTCTCGAATTACGCGACGGGAAGAGAATGGCAATCCCGATTCATATTTCTTTGCCACCGGAAGCTGCGGTTGTTGGAGTAGATGAGTTGAACCAGCTGGCGTTGGTTCCAGAGGAGTCATCGGAACTTAGTGAGTTAAATTTAGAACTGGATAAAGGGGTTGAGGTTAGCGTGGAGGATTGGGTATCAGATATTTGTTCTGAGGATACTTCCCAGTTTTCTAATTTACCGCCTCCTCTAAATGTCGAACCTCTGGCCTTCTCCTTACCTATGGGTGTCAGGGATATTCCTGAAGAGTTAGCAACTTTGGTTGTGGAAAGTTTGCTGGGAAAGGACAAGTACTCAGAATGGTTTCAGGATAAATTCAATGGCTTTGATGATTTTCTTGGGACATCTCTCAAAGGTTTGGAAGAGCCAGCTACCAAATTCCTATTGGCTGTTGAAGCTGAGTTACAGCAAAGGGATATTAAGGAAAAATTTGACAAAGCCTTGAAGAGCTCAGGGAGGAAAGGGATAAGGGAATTGAGGGGTTTGTTTAGCTCTGTCAATTATGGTCCAGACTCTTATAGGCGCAGCCTTTTATTAGATTATGATGTCCATCTTAATCTAGAGTAACAAAAATATTAAGTATCTTAGGGCTTTTGGAATTTAGGATTTTGTTTCAAGGTACCGTGGGAGAAGAGGAACCTTAAAAGATAGACAGACAAGTAAGCAGTGAATTGTTAACTAGCATAAACTATAGACATGCATGATGCATTGATGCATCATACAAAATTACAAATCAATCAAGAAATTGAAAAAACCAGTGAACATGTTCATCTATTCAAGAACATTGCATTTGAACCATGTTTAAGTTCCCTAATAACATTATTGGATTTGAACTTTAGTACACAAATTCCATGTGATTCACGCTTTGTTCTCTTCTTTTTTTTCTTTTTTTTTCTTTTCTCTTCGCTCCTCACTACTTGAATTGCCCTCGTTTAGACTTTCCATCATTTTTTTTCTTTTGATACTTGCATCTTGGTTATATTGGCTCTCCTTGTGTTCTACGTGTTCTTTATAGCCCTGCACTAGCTGGCTTCTTGTCTTCACTTAGGCTTAGTCAAGTTGAAGGGGGTGAAAAAAGCCTGCTCTTTAGGCTCCAAAATAAGCAAATACTGTGTTACAAACAAGAAATTAGGAAGAAAGTGTAGGGCAGCCGTACCTTCAAAATTCAAACTCAAAACAATATACCAAATTTTAATGCCTAATGTTGCTTGGTATGAAAACCTTTTTTTTTCTTTAATAATTCCATTGTTACAAAAGGGAGAGAAGATTTTAACCTTGGATATCTCAATTAGAAATACTAAAATGCACCAATTAAATTATAAAGCTCATGAAAAAAAATTAAATTAATACATATATATTTACTTAAACTTCAAGACATTCATTTTGGAATCATCCAAATGGAATCTCAGTAAAGTAACAAAAAACTACTAAAAACATGCCTCAAAAAGAAGGATGTGTTAGAAGAGAATAAGATAAACAAGAACAATAAGACTCAACTAATCTACGAGTTGTCAAGTCATGCGGTCAAGAAGAAGAGAATATAATAATAATAATAATAAAAATGCTGAAGCAACTCTATATATTTCATCTTAAATTATTATTAAATGATAATAAGTTATTTTCTTAGCCTCATGCTTTTATTATTCTGATCTTAATCCTTGTCTCTTTTTTTTAAGAGAAATCTTAATCCTTGTCTTAGTTGTCAATAAGAAACACAACTAATTATATACATGAATCCTGCCCGAATAAGCAAAAAACAAAACCAAATTCAAAAAAGGAAATGTAATCTATAATAGAATAGCAAATCCTAGCAAACAATAAACATTATCTTTCAATTAGGTTGGCTATTCTAACCCGGCTAGCTTTCTATTTGATGGTCTTTATAGTCCTTTTATTCAGGCCTCCACCAATATCAATACTATTTGAGCTATAAAGGCTACTTTCTTCTCAAGTTACAATCTTTCCCAAGGATTATTTTTCTTAAGACCTTTTTTCCTTTGTTGTGGAGGTAGAGGTGTGGGGAGTTAGTATGCTTTTATGAGAACACTTTCCTCAACCTTTCTACTTGTGGCAGTTTTATTAAATTTACGTATCTTTATATAAATTTAGTCTTATGCATTCTGTTCATTTTAACAGACTCTACATGCTTAAAGGCTTCATGATGTTTAAACTTAGACATATCCTTTTGTGACAGCATGGAGACTATTCTTGAACGATATGAAAGATATTCATTTGCAGAACGACAGCTTGTCGCCACAGATTCTGAATCCCAGGTACCAACTGATTATGCTAAATGTCACCTTAACATGACCTATCTTGTGTTCCATGCATCCTCTCTATGAATATTTACAAAGATGCACCCTACTACCTAAATCATTTCGTCTCGACCCATCGAGGATTGCTACTATATGCAAGTAAAAGGGAGAGAAAACAACACACAGAATTTACCTAGGTCGGTAATGTTTCAATATTTTAAAAAGAATAAGATTTATAACGTATATATACTTCCCCAGTTAAAACCCTAATTTGAATTATTAAAATTTCCAAGATATCCTCATTGAATTGCCTAGGACTTTGCTCCCCATACCCTAACCTATTATTGGTCCCAAGCATAACATACTTATTAAGTTGTAGGGGCCCTCAAGAGCTCACTCCGTGCCACTACATTGGTTTACACTCCTCCCATAAAGGCGTAGTATACAAGGTCAATGTTACTCTCTTTTATTTCTTCTCTTTTTGGAAAAATAATTAGAACATGCTGTTAATTTCGCAGTTCGAATTATTTCCTCCTTTAACCTCCAAGCACTTTGTACATAAGGAAGTGTCAATTCAATTACAAAGGCCCTTAACACATCAGTACATTACTTTCTCATTTAGAATATAAGTCACCATCTCTAATGCTCTCCACCTTAGACAATTATTCAGTCATTTAGGAACTATCAAATTCTTACGTCTCCACCTTTGAACCAATAGGCGGGGAAGTTTCTCCTTTTGATATAAAGAAGCACTAACCAAGTCCAAGAAATGCTTGAACTTGGCCATGGGAACAGACTTTGACAACATATTAGTTGCCTTCTCAAAAGCGTGAATTTTTTTTCCCAAGCGCCATGTCACTTCACCTATCTCTATTACAATCAATCGATTTTTCTTGTGAAACCTCACACCAATATGCTATATTCTGGCATGGTGCTTTGCCAACTAAATCGCATTCTAACTGTCACCATACATCTATACTCTACCTTGCTCTATTTTAAACTCTGACTTAGCCTCTTCAACCACATTGCTTGTTTAGTATCTTCAACCATATACAATGTATTCAACTTTTGTAGTAAACATTGCTATCAAGGGTTGTAACATGGATATCCAACAAATAGGTGCACTTGCTAGTGAGAAAACATCGTCTGTAATGGACCTTCTATCATCCAAATCACCTTCATATTCTGAATCTACAAATCCCACAAATGATGCACAATCTTGTTACCTTGCAAGCATAATTTCATAATTTGTTGTACGCTTAAGTACCTGAAATCCACATGACTACTTTCCAGTTCCCTTTTCTTGGGTTTGTCTTGTACTTGTTAACCATGCTGACTATGTGAGCCAAATCAAGCATGGTACAAACCATTGCTACACCAAAATCCTACTATACTAGCATATGGAACCTGTTATATATCTTCAATTTCTTCTTCTAATTTTGGGTATTGACTAACCAAGAACCTGAAATTCGTCACCAATGGTATACTTTATCGGTTGGCATTCTCCATACCAAACTTTTCTAACACCTTCTTGACAGATTTTTTTAGACACCTATAATTTTTTTTTTTTTGAATACTAAATTTTTTTAACACACACAGAAAGATGGGAGAAAGTCTTAAAGAAACTTAATGACTTATCATCCATAATTTTTGACATCCTTGTCCCTATGAATCTGCATACCCATAATCTTCCTAGTAGTTTCCAAATCTTTCATATCAAAATCTTTGCATAACAAATATTTAAGTACGTCAACCTCACACGCTCTTTACAACAGTCAGTATATCATCCACATCAAGAATAGAAAAATATGAGAACCATCTGCAAGAGCTATAAGATAGACAAAACAATCATACTCACAGTGCTTGTAGCCAATTTGAATCCTATGGGAGTCACTACAGACAAGGTGCATCATCTTAGGTTAGATTCTTTTCTAACTTAATCTCATTTTCCTGTAGCAGGACATTGATCTCTTGTTTTTGCTTCCTTCTTACTCCTTTAGTTGCAATTTTGAGACTAATAGGAGCACATTCACATGAATAAGAAAATAAAACATCCACATAAGACAACAATAGTTAATGTGGTTCAGCCAACTCTACTTTTACATCACAGGCAACACCAACCGAAATCCATTATTAATGATATGTAGTACAACCATTCTCAATCAAACCTTACAAACCAAACTCACGTACTCACACAAACATAAACAATATCTCTAACACAAATTAACTCATAAACTTTACACATACAAACTCACAATTTTATAACCCCAATACCCAATAACTATCACACAAAAAAATAGAAAAACACTCAAACCACTCTTAAAGAGACCTACTTTATGATCTTCTAAGAGTCTTCTCCTCTCCCCATGCGGAAGGCCCTTTAGGCCAAAGCCACCAAAATCTTTACAACAATACCTATTTATAAGGTTTCAATTCTATTCTTTGATGTATTAGGAATGCTCAACTCCTTGATCCATCATCACAATGAAATCACAGAAATATTATGTGTTAGCTTCGCATGGTCTTTTTCTTCTTCTTCTTTTTTTTTTTTTAGTGAGTAATTTTCTGCTTATTGAATTAAATCTAGGATCACTCTGTATTGGTTATGAAATGCACTTAACCACTTTGAATCCTGTGGGCTGGCTCTGTGATCCTCCAAATGAAAATGATCTATTCGTATAATGCTTATTAAAAGCATTTGATGTAAAAGAATACTGTTAAATCTTAACCTTTTTATAAATGCTGTCTAGGGAGGCTGGTGTATGGAATTCCCTAAGCTTACCGCTAGAGTGGAAGTCTTACAAAGGAACATCAGGTAATGTGACTTGAGTTGTCATGTCATTTTGAACGGTAATGCCTTTGTATGGGAATTTAAAGAATTAGAATGTACAGGGGAAAAAAAGGCAGAAAAGTGATGATATCTTGTCCAATAGATTTTATTCAAGGAGAACTGCTTTCAAGATTTTCAAGACTTTCACACGACTGAGCTGTTAAGTAGGGTTCACCAAAGTTGAAGAAAAAAAATTATATTGTGCATCGGGTATATGTCCACCAATCTTTCACACAAGCATGGAACTCAGTCTCACCCCTATGTGAGAGGGCGGTTACATATACCCTTTATATTAGATATTGGGCTTGAATCCTGAAAATACAATTAAGTGTATGGCACAAAACATTGCTAAATTAATGTAACTACATGCTTCTTGATTGGATGAAGGCATTATTGGCCAACTTTCAGCAGGATGATGATAAGTCTCAGATATATTTTACACTGATTAATGTAGGAACTTCATGGGAGAAGATCTCGATCCCTTGAGTTTCAGAGAGCTTCAAAATTTGGAACAACAGATTGATGCAGGTCTGAAGCGCATACGAACAAGAAAGGTAATTAACTTGGTGCTTCCTAATTAAGTTTTCATGCCATTTTTTTCAAGACACACATGCACATGAGTAAACACATTTGAATTTCACTTTCTACTATCATATGAATCCAAATTAATGTATGAATCACTTTGACGTGTGCAGAACCAACTTATGCATGAATCTGTTATGGAGCTGCAAAAGAAGGTAAAGATGGTTATGCATATCTGACCTGTTTTTAGAGTGAAATTTTATCTAAGGTTATTCAGCTTAAAAACTTCTAAAAGACAAGGACAGAAAATGATAATTAAAGAAGACTAGTATTTTACCTCCATACTGGGATAAACCAGAAAGTGGCACTTTTGAAAGTCCAGAAAGTAAAATATGGCAAGAATTTGCCTGTCTAATCATCAAATGGTAACCTTTACTGCACCTTCTTAAGCCCCCAAGGTTGCACCCAACAGGTTTAGAGACTATATTACCATGTGAGGGATTGCACGTTTAGTTAACATCCTAAATAAAATTTGGGCAATGAGTTCTAATATAATAGAATCCGTATCCAAACGGATACAAAGAGCAACCATATGCTTCAGACTGTACTAGATGTAAACTATGTACTGAAAAACCATATACTTGTGACGGTTCAAGATGTTAACTAACATTGTGGCTTGTGACAGGAAAAATCTTTGCAGGAACAAAACAGTGTGCTAGCAAAAAAGGTAAAATCTACTCCATATATTTGCCAAAGAATGGTATTCCATAGTAGGGACTTGGGAAGTCACTTCCATTTTCCATTGGGCCATTACAAAAATTATCTGATGTTTACAAACAATTTCTATGACAAATAGCTCAAAGAAAATGAGAAGAACATTCCTGAGCAAGCACACCAAGAGCAACCAAGCCTAGGCCTGCTATCCCTACCGCAGCAGCCAATGCCATCAACGCTGTCACTTCCTTCTCTAACTATCGGGTATACACCCTCTCTCTCTCTCTCTCTCTCTCTCTCTCTCTCTCTCTCTTAAAGGCACATGATTGGGAAGAAGGAACATGCGTGTTAAATTGAATGACATATGCAAGTTTTAATAGACTGCATTGAAAATACAATTAATGAGAAAAGCAGCCTTGATCTCCAGGACGATGGTTTCTTGGTCAGTATTGACAAGGTATTGATGACACTAGTGGTGATCTTACTGACATTAGATTTATAGGTTTGGGTTGAAAATTAGCAGTAGCATATATAGCCAGATCTCTAGCATCAGTTTAATGGGTCTAATCTCTGATTATGCATGAAAACTGCCAAGAAAAAAGAGTACATCGAAGTCCCATCCTAGTGGCTCTCTCTGATTGTTCAAGAACACCTGAACTAACATAGTTTTTTTTTTTTTATCTTCAAAATAAATTATGCAGAGGGGCTTTCCAGGAAAGAGCAGTAGATGAAGATGCTGGAGTTCAGACTCGGCCTACACTCATGCCACCTTGGATGCTTCGTCATGTGAATGGATAGAGAGCTCTCCCTAGCCACCCAAATGCGTTTTGGCGGTGGAAGATATGACATCAAAGTTCTCTATGATCACAAAATTTCTGTACCACATGACTGTATTTTGAAAATTGAACTATCCCAACACTGCAACTTCTAGCGTCAATAATAATTTTATAAGGTCTAAACTTCACGTTGCATGTGACTGTGGCTTGCTTGCGTGCACAAGCGCATTAAAGAAGCCATGGATTGAGCGAAGAGTCCAACAGTCCTAGAAGGGCCGGGCCCTATACACCTGGTCATTTACGAAAAAGTTATCCCAAACAAACAATAGAGCGGATATGAAAGTTACCCCAAATGAACAAGCTCAAGTAGAGCTGATCTCTCCTTTTTTTGGTAAGTAATATAGAGCAGATCACTAATCAAAAAGTACATCAACCTCACTGTTCACTGCTATGGATGGTGGTTCAATGGTCACCAGGCTTGCTCAAGTGATTTGGTGGCACTAGATCCTAGATTTTGACTCCCGCGATGGGAAGCGCCGGCTTAACGCTCATTGTTGCCCCCACAAAACTGGGATAGCTATGACTCATTAAACTTAATAGGTAGGATGTTATTATGGTCACACAGGCCCACGTAGAAAAGCCACCTTCAGTCATCCACCTGCCATGAGCGGCTTGCATTAACAAGAAATACTTTCTCCTCAGTATAGAATCCACTATAATAAAAGCCATGATTCAACAAGGAAATTCAAACCCATGTCTAATTGCACCGCAGCTCAACACTACAGTTCCCAAAAAATGCACAAAGTTATCGATAACTAATAAGTGGCTTTTTGTTTTTTGGGTTGCTGAATAAGAAGTGGCTAAAGTTAAAAACTCTATAACAAACTGCTCGAGTCCAGTAACCTTAAAGTTTCAGCAATACAAACTTCACCATCTTATTATCGTTCTTGACTTAATTTCCTAATCAAATTAGTATCAGAATTACAAACTGAATGAATTATATGTTCATTAAAGATGAGATTCCCCTAACCCATTTGAATAAAGCAGTACTTGATTTTACAGTCCTAACCAAATTGGTCTAATAAAAAAGACCAAAAGGAAAAAATGACTATAACAATGATCAGCCATCTTAAGCCAATTCAATTGTTTCTTCAGTTCTGCATACCATTGACCTCATCAGCTACATGCTCACTTTCACTGCCATCAAGCATATGTTCCCTGTGAAAACAAAGAAGTTAGCAATGGCATCTACATCATGCCTCCCCCCACTCTTCTATATATTATTTGTAACACATGCAATGGTATCTGTATCATACTTGAGCATGGCAAGCATGAAAAATAAAACAAACACAAACCAATGAGGAAATTGCCACATAATCCCAGTTTGAGGCCACACAACTGGTAGTGATGGAATATGCAATAACTACATTATCCACTCACACAAACTAGGCAAATGTCACATATAAATAACGCATGTGAGAGGAAATGGTTGGGTTTGGGTAATTGCGTGTGTGTGCGCGCGCGTGTGTGTGTGTGTTAGAGAGAGATAGTGAGAGAATGAGATAGAGGTCACTGAACTTAACTACCTAACAGAACTCTACTGGGCAGTTTAAATGTGTTTTATATTTAAATATATGATTTTGACATATAACGCTAAAGGATGAAACAAATGCAAATAAAAATTGGCTAAAATACATTTCATTCCCTTCCTTGAGCTTGAAGTCAATTTTTTTTTTTTTGAGAAAGAAGTCAATTTGGTCCTTCAAGTTTCAAAATTAACAATTTAAACCCTTTACTTTTGAAAGGATATCAATATAACCCTTCCGTAAAAATCAATTAACTGCAGACCGTTAAGTGTTCAACACATCATTTTGTCAAGTTTTTGAATTTTTCGAAAATTTATAATAAATAATAATAGTGGTGGAAGAATTCAAGACAGAGACATTCTGATGTGGAATTTTCCATCACAATTGAGGCCTAGGCCAAGCTTAGCGGAGGAACATTCTGTTTTTGTTCTTGTACATTAAAAATAGCAGCAATAATGAGTATTTATTCAAAACTAGCAATGACAGCATCAACACCTTCAACAAGATTCTACGCTTCAGTACTTGGGTCAGGCTTGGACCCAACAGGAGCTCATTTTGGGATGGCTCCTTTGAAATGTGTGGATATTAATTTTTCCTTTTTTTTTCTTTTGACTTTTCAAACTCTTCTTGTGCTCATGTTAGCATTAGGCTGAGCAGCCTTACAGAAATTATTTTTGCTGTTTTGGCTTTGTTTGTCTCAATTCATGGTTGTCATGTTGCTTGGGTGCCATATCAGTTGTCAGGTTGGCCAATGGCCATGGGTGTAAATTGGCTCACTTTGGGTGGCGCCAAAAGGATTGGATTTTGTGCATTTCAGGTAATGAGCTTTGGGTGTTTTTTGGCCATTGAGCTGCTGTGGTGTTTGTTTTGGGTGACTAGATTTCAGATATTTGGGCCATGAATAGTCTTAGGGAGGCAGTGAGCCAGTGACGGTTAAGGAGGGCAATGGTGCATGGATATGGATGTAACCATTGGTATGGGGACAGTTCTTTTTTCCATAAGTGGCATCTAGTGGCACCCATTAAAACAATGTCATTTTAGTGGGGCATGTGGCCATCTTGGTGGGCGATTTACTTATTTAAAAAAAGCATCAAAGATTGTAAAAATTAGAAAAAATGCATTGTTTCACAAACTTAACAGTGGAGAAGTTGACAGAGCATGACAGAAGGACCAAATTAACAATTCAGAAGTTAGAAAGTGACAAATTTTCAACATTGATACTTGAAAAACCAAAACGACAGCAACCTAAAAGTTAAGAGGAATAAATTGTATTTTAACCTGCAATTTTATTGTATATTTTTGCAGCTTTTTCTGTATTAGTAGTATATCTGTGCACATGTGTGTAAGATTCTTTACACAAAAGTCATAACAATTTTAAGAAGCACAAGGAAAAGTATAATCAAATAACTTGTTTCTAACAACCCTTTAGAAACCCTAAATTTTGAGCACAAAAAGAACTCATGGCATGAGCTCTTGGTTTAAAGAGAGCAGATATTAATAATGTGAACAATAACCTTGTTTATTCTTCAAGCACCTTTCAGTTTCCAAATACTCAAATGTAAACATCAATGCAGATATCCATCAGCCATAAACAAGAGATTACCTTAATCTTTCACAAAGACGTGCCAAAGCATCTGATCCTGTTCTGGAAGCAACATCCTCAATCTCAGAAGCATTTGATAGAGTCACACCATCTGCAAGGCTAAACTCACACAACTCCTTTAAGGAACATGCATCAGTCAACACAGCTGAATGGCCACCACCAGCTGCTAATTTTCGCACTTCCCCAACACACCTGCAATATAGAATTTTCATCAGCGTAGGAGGCAATATAACTGTGAAAACCTTACTGATCATGATATTAGCTATACTATACCAGTCAATCGGTGATGGAAACCAAGCATATGTAGATTTATCATTAGCTGCCTGACCATAGTTATTGTAGCCCCATCCATGGATTCTTCCATCCCTCATGGAAATTAGAGTGTGAGAATGTCCACATGCAACAAGTTGCACACCATTTGGGACAACCAAAACAGGGAAATTGCGGAAAAATGTATCAGAATCATTAGGAGTGCATGAAAAGAATCCAGTTTGGGGGCCAAGGCCTAACTGCCCTGCTTGACCACCACCCCAAGCATAAAGAGCTCCCTTCAAAGTCACAGCACATGTATGTACACCACCACAAGCAACATCCTTTATGAATATTCCATCAAGGGCAACCACTCTCCTAGGCAATAACTCCTTATCCCCAGACTGGAGGGAACAATGCCCAAGTTGACCCATATTTCCTAACCCCCAAGTATAGCTGTGATGAGAAAAGGAAATTATCATGATCAAGAATTCTATGTAAGTCAAACACTAACAGTTGTACCAAAAAAGTAAGAGGAGAACGACAAGAGAGCTTTGATGATCTAATCTTATTAACAGAAACTTGTCAATATCCAATAAAAAATCCAATAATTTTAACTTTGTAAGTGCAAAATTCATGATAATAAGCCAATGAGCCCTAGCTCACTGGCACCTCCTCCCCTTAAAAGTGCTTAGTGGAGGGTGAGGTTGTGGATTCACGATAATAAATGTAGGGGTCACTAAAAAACAAATCAGGACACGCAAGCATGGGTGCGCACACAGGCACACACGTGTGTCTGCATCCCAGCCAAAAAGAATCACTTATTCTATATGGTAATTCTTATCCATTTTTTAATGTTTGTCTTAAGAGTTCATTTTTATATCACATATTTATGAAGATGGTCCCATTTCAAAGAAGGGATATTAGTGCATCTCACAAATGGATGCGCATATAAAAACGCGCAAGCACATATACAAACGCGCAAATGCACACACAAAATCACATATTTACTATCTTTTGTTCTAGCATTCTGTGATGTAATAATAACCAAATCAATTCATAAAAGATGGTGAGATTTTCAACTTGCGAGTTTTAGCCAACTTGGGTTATCAAGAAGAACAATTAAGGAGAACTGCAATAACATGTGCGTTACCTCTAATTTTGTCCAAAATTCAATTCAGTCTTGTAACTTCAGATTTATTCATTTTAGTCCTATAAATTCCATTCATTTTTCAATGTGTCCCAAAACGATGTAGTTTTTGTTATTTATGAATTTCCAAAATGATATCATTTTAGGACACCTATTGACACAATGTGACAAAATTAGACGGAAGGACAACATTGAATAAAAGTAAAAGTTATTGGACCGACTGACATGAATAAATCAGAAGTAACATAACTGAATTGAATTTTGGCAAAATTAGTAATTTGTAATTTAGCCTTATAATACGAACCTCTCCGACCCTACAGTTTTTTTTTTTTTCTTTCTATTTTTGGCAGCAAACCTATAGCTCAGGATAAAATTCAAGCATAAGAGTACTTTATAGCATCATTATGAGTTAGTGGCAGAAACAGCTATATAGCTGTAATGAAATTAAGCTTTCAATGGTATAACCAAGTTAGCAGGACAGCAGACTTGCATATCAAAAATGCACCCCAATTCCATGGCATCCGTTCTCCTGACTAGGCGTGAGATTCCCATAAGAAGATTTTGTCAAACCTTCAGATTTACATGTGCCATGGGGATAACCACAATTTTCATGCTTATATGTAGAACTTATCTCCACCTAAAAGGTCCTTCAGATCACTTACACCTCGCCTATTTCAGATATTGCTGCAGTGTGGTACTCCCCGCATGACACTTGGGTAATCTTCACAAGCTCAGGAGCTTCGTCAAGGAACTTCGCATAAGCATTTATTACACGAGCCCCCTGTAGTCCTTCACAGGTAACACCTCTGCCAAGCTGACCATATTCATTGTAGCCTGGTTTTTCAGAACAATGATAAATTTCTAATTAATATGTATCAGGAAACTAGAGTACAAACACAAGTTCCCTTTCCTATATCGTATGATCCATCTATTACCAAAAGAATGCACAAGCATAAACATCATTAGAACAAAGAGTTATGCATAGAACTGCCAGTGCTAAAATAATTACAAAGTTTACAATTACTTTAATTAAAACAATGGTAAGTTATGATTTTAAAAGACACTTTACCCCACGCTTGTAGCAGGCCATCCTCTGATAAAGCCACCACATGCACTGCCCCACAGGACACTTGACGGATAATCTGTAATAAATGTACTATACAATCAGGTTTAAGGGACAACTAACCAAGAAGAATGTAAACAGAGGCTGACGCTTGACAAGAAATTACAATTTAATTGTAAATTAAAATGATGATCAGCAGATTTAAAAGATTTGATGGCACAAAACCCATGATAAAAACTTCCTCTGTTCATGAACTAAACAGTTTCAGTAATGCCAATTCGCCAAAGCAATGTGAATATAATTTTTCAAAATTGGGAAAACCTAACATGTGAAGTCGTGAATATGACTCTTAGATATATGTTCAAGTGAAAGGTATCCCCAGCATATACATTCTACGAAATAGATGACGGTAACCCTTCCCTTGATTCTGGGAAAGAACAAATAAATAAAAAAAGTAAACATTTAGAAGGAAACTTTTTTACATTTTTTTAATAACTATTTTTCTTGTAACTGACAAGAAGCAATGGTGCCTCAAAACTAATCCATATAAATATCAAAAGGACACATCCAACCACAATAGCAAAAATTATTGCACTTAATTGAGGACAGATTGTCTTCTATCTCAAGCTACTTTTGATGAACTCTATAATTCGCTTCACATATAAAATCCAAATCTACGGTCCTTTTTTTTCCTAAGAAATAATTTAGGTAGATATTTTTTTTAATAGTATCCACAACCAAATGTCAACAATTTGGACCTCCCCAACCAAAAACAAAAACAAAAACTTGCATAAATAATAAAATCAAACTTAACAAGAAAAATATATAAAATACCGTGTTAGGAGAAAAGGCCCCCCAATATAAGCGAGGAAAATTTGATCCCTGTATGAGAAGTAGAACAAAATAAATAATGCTATAAAATATTATCTGCAAAAGAACATTTAGTTGGGAAGAGAGGGGGGGGGGGGGGGGGGGGGGGTGTGGTGTGGAGGATGCAAAAGAATTACAGATACTACCTGATTTTGGCCCCAAACCCAGAGCCTACTTGTTGAGATGGTTCCATCATTTTCACGAGGTTCTGCAACACAAGCAGTACAATGTGCTCCACAAGACACAGATTTCACAAACTCTGTCTGCAATTGTTTCACTTTTCTAGGGTGCTTGCTTCGCTCCTCAGTTCCATCTCCCAATTGACCAAAGTCATTGGCCCCTAGACAATGGAATACATTTATAAAGATTCTTGGTCACTTATGTTGTATAATCAGTAAACAACATGATGATATATGCAGTAAAAGGACACGATGCTATCTTAGTGATAATAATATTACAACCAAAAAAAAAAAAAAACCCATTTCTGCAAAAAATAAAAATATATATAAATATTACTACCCCATAAAAAAAAAATTTAGCTACAACCACAAGTAAAACCAACTATAACCAAGAAGAACATGTTGTCACAAACAAAATGGCCTTCAACCAAACTATTACTAATACACAATTGTTAAGCCAGAATGCCACCAATAGCCTCCTAGCCTAGTGGCATCTCCCGAGCTCCCCACAGAGGTTGCAAGGGTTCAAACGATAGAACGTATATGTAAATTTGTACTCAAGAGAAATTTTACCTATCTAGTCTATGTATTAAAATAAACGCTAAGAGATTAATTTCAACATTTCCTATCAGCTTAAGCTCCCCCGACTAGTTGTAATTTACCACTTGGAACAAGATCCTCTCCATTTCTTTTCACCCTCTTCACGGAAACTAACGGTGCATAAATTGCCACATCGTTTAATTTTTAAATAATGGGCCATTCTATACAGCTTGAAATGGATCTACTTCAAATGGCAATGTGATAATTACATTGTACCCAAAAAAAAGAGCCATAACATTATAATCATCATGATAAGCCAATGAACAAACACAAAAGGGTATGCAATAATGCAATGAAGGAATATATTATACCCCAAGTGAAAAGCGACCCATCAGAGGCGACAGCCGCGGTATGCTCACGACCACAAGCAATATCAAACCACCGCGAATTGGGTCCCGTGGCGGCCGGACACCCGAAAAGCTGAGGAGGAAGCTGTCTAGGGATCCTCAATTGCCACTGCTTGCCTTTCCTACCAGTCTGTCCAGACTCGTTGTAACCCCACACATATATTGCGCTCTTCTTTGTTGTTGTTTCGCTTATTGCTCTTCTTGTCCCAAATATTTCTTCCATTTTTTTTTTTTAATTATATACACAAAAATTAGAGATAGCCTGAATATATTTAAAAATCAATCACATCAAATGATTTTGGAAAAAGTACGGAAGAAAAAAAAAAAAAAACAAACGTAAATTGTTTCTGAAATTAGAAATGTGGTGTTGTGATTTTGCAGGAAATGAATTGAGAAACGGGAAAGTCTGTTCCGGCGACTAAACAGAGTTTCGCTGCCACGTGTTGTTATGGGATAACATAATGCAAAAAAAAAAAAAAAAATTCCCGGGGAATTAGAAATTGGATGGTGAAAATGAATCTGTGAAAACAGCACGTACCTGAATCTGGGTACGTGAATTCCTGGAAATCGGAATTTGGAAAACTAAAAACTTGAGTTTGTGTGAATTGAAGGCACGGTTCGATGGTCAATGCACAATATGGCGTAAAGAATCTTTCTCTTTCTTTTTCTTGTTTTTGGATAAAGGCCTAAAGAATCTTCTAGACAATAATACCCGTTCTGACACGTTTACGAAATTCACTTTCTTGTAAATATAGTAAGATTTTTTCAAAAAATAAAATAGAGGTTAAATCTAAATTGCACGTAAAATTAGACGTTAATTACTAACCTAACATACACAACATCAAATTAGTAGATTATGAGTTAAATCTCAATAAGTTCATGTTATTTTTGGGTTAATATGATTGACGTGTTTAATAAATTGGTTGAATTAGTATCTATCACATGGTAACTGTTTGACTCGTTTAATTAAATGATATTTTATCAATATGCCCTTTAAATTATAGGTGATGGGTATGATAAAATGCAACTCTAGCATCGTCCATGAAGGTCTTCCAGGACAGGACCAAAAAAGCAAATGTTGAAAAAACCTCGTCCTGGTAGATCGTCCTTGCAGGAGAATGCTTGGACGACGTTCTCATAGTCAGATTTTACAAAAATTCACCATCTCGTCCAAGGGGACCATCAACCTTGTCCTTACAAAGGTCATCCATAGGGGAACGACCTTCTTGGGAGGCTAAATACGCTCGACAGGAGGACCCCTAGACAAGCCTTTGGCACTTAGGAAAATTTCTGAGTGTGCACCACGATTTCTTATTACATGCATAACTTCCAATGACCGTTATGTAAGAAAAACGTAACTCCTAAGCAGTTGTGAAAGTTATCCATGAAAACTCACACCTCCTCAAATCTATGGAAAGTTACGAGTTTGATAACTGTCTTTAAGACACTATATAAACGCTTATTCAGACCAAACAAATAGACTTTTTTTACACATCCTAAAAAGTTGGAACTCCAAAATTTGAGAGAGAAAAACTAACTTTTCCATTGGAGGGTTCATGGCCGGCGACCCCGGTCACCTTTAATTGTTTTTCTTCCTTTTTCAAGCTATCAAGACAGCCAATGGTCCTTTCAAGTCCGAAGCATCCAACCTACTAATTTTCTTTGCATCATCAATAGGTATATAAGCTTATTAATTGTTGTGTTTTATTTTCTTTGACATATTATGATTAATTATTTGTGCTATTAAGATATGTTTTAGTTTTGAATGATTATTTGTGATGCAGTTACTTGTTAATTCTGAATTTTATATTAAAAATATTAGTTTGTTTGGTTTTTCATAATTCATATCAATTTAGTTAATACTAAAATTAGTTTTTTTTTCATTTTGATAAAATTTGATAAACAGGTTGATACAACTAACCCATTTAATAAATAGATTGTGTTAAGGTTAAGGAATCCTGACCCTTTTAATAAATATATTGAGTTAGGGTTAACCCATATAGTCGAATACTCGTGAGTCGACACGATACAAACTCAATACGCGAACACAAATTGCCACCCCTATGTTTAAGTACTAAAATAAATTTCAATAATTTAACTTTATTCTCGATTATTTGACTTTACTAAGGGTCCGTTTGGATAGAATTTATTGCTAAAAATACTGTAGCAAAATAATTTTTAAATCTGTAAATAGTGCTGTGGGACCCATTTTTAATATTTTTTATTGAATAAAGTGTTTGTGGGTCCCATGAACAGTTAAAATTGTCTCCTGCACAGTGAAATAACGTGCATGAACAGTACCGGTTACTGTTCATGCACGTTGAAAAAAAAAAGGGAAACCGCAAAACGCAGCCAAAATTAATCTGGATTCAAACGATCACTAAGTTTTAAATTTATCCAATTCAAGCCTTCTATCCAATTTTATTAAAAATTTGCCATTAAAAATTTTTTTCATATAAAAAAATATTAATTTTTTATATTAAAAAAATTTTCATAAATTAATTCTATACTTAACAGCAATTTTTTATTAGATTTGAACGAAAAACCTGAATTGAATAAATTTAAAATTTTAAAAACTCAATTGAAATAAAATAAAATTAGAAGATTGAATTTCATTGAAACTTAGAATGTACAATTTGTATTTTAACCTAAAATAAATATAGTAACATACCAATAAAAAATATGATAAATATTTTTTTATACAAAATATAGGATAAAATAAGATTAATATTGTTTCAAGTCATAATTTTCTTCTTCTTTTTTTCAGTTGGGAGTAAAAGTGAGTATTCTAAACACAACTAAATATATATATATATATATATATATATATATATATATATATATATATATATATATATATATAAATAGTTGATGGGAAATGAAAAATCAAATCATCTTCAATTCGTCCATAAGAGTCGTTCAAAGCCAAAGATCAGTCCAGCACAAGAAGGCCGTCCATGATTAAAAGGTCGTACATGGACGACCCTCTAGCACTTGGGAAATTTTCAAAGATGGGTTTATCTACAATAACTCATAATTCGAATCACGTGATACCATTTTGAAACATAAGCAAAATCTTTGTACTTAACTCCCAATAGCAGTTGTAAAAGATAGGATTGAACATAATAACTTCTATAGCAGTTGTGGAAGTTAAGTCTGAACTTTTTAATTTCCACAAATATTGGAAAGTTATTAAACAAGTAACCACTTCAAGACTTACTATATAAGGACTCATCTACATCAAATAAAAGTAAGTTTTTTACTGCCCCTAAAAAGTGGAAATTCTTGAATTCTAGAGAAAAACTAACTTAAGTATTGGAGGGTTCTTGGTCGGTTCACTCCGATTTCCTTTGATTCTTGTGTATTTTTCTTTTCAAGCATTCCAAGCAATCATTAGTCCATTAAAGTCCGGAACATTCAACCTACTGATTTTCTGTGCATCATCAATAATAATATAGCAAAGTTGAAAGTTTCCAACTTTCCTACACAAAAAATCATACCCTCTCCTAGAAGTGTTTTTTATTTTTTTAAAGAAGATTATTTAAATAATTACAAAAATATTTTGGGCATTGCAAATATGTGATTAATCATTTTCAGCGTACCAATAATAATTTTAAATTCATAAAAAAAATACAAATGAATTAAAAAAAAAAAAAAAAAACCCTAAACGGGGGTTGTTGGTAAAAGGTGACGTGTGAAAATGAAAACGGTCGTCTCTTTCATTTGAGAAGATCAAACCTCAAATAGGTATTTATTGAACTGGCAATGCGTTTGGTGAGTGTCAAATCCAATCTCCTCCACAAAGTCTCACCGTCTCTTCTCTTTCAGGTAACATTTCTCTATCCCTTACCATTTCCAATACCCACCTTTTCATTTCTTCTCATTTTTTTTTTATATTGCATTTTTTTTTTTTTGAGAATCTAATTTCCAATACTTTATGCAGTATTCTTCTGCCACTATATGATGCTTTGGCTGAAATTCTGCATTTAAGAAGAGAAAAAAAAAATCAGTGTTCATCTTCTATGCTAAAAATATGAATTATTTCTTTGGGGGTTTGTCATGGGAAGTGAAATTCTTGGAATGGTTGTGTGTAGCAAACCCATGTCCATTTGTCATGTTTATTTTCTAATTTCTTTCTTTCTGATATGTGTAATAATCGAAAGAAAGAAACAAAATCTCCTAATCGATGTTGTGGGGTAGCTTTCAATTGTCTTTGTTTGTGCTAAATTCTTAAAATGAGATAATTTTGATAACCCTTTTTCTTTTCCTTTTTCTGTGTTGCGAAATCTGATTAAAATGGCTACATTAGATAAGGGTTGTTGGAAGATTTCATTCTTAATTTTCACAAAGAAAGGGTATGTTTAAAATTTAAATTAAAAAATAAATAAATATAGGGCTTTTTAATGACTAATGAGTAAGACAAAAGGGTACCTCTCTGATAATGAAAAAAAAAAAAAAATTGATAATTCAATAATTGGGTGAGGGAGGATTTGAACCTTGAACATCTTCGTTGGAAATACTAAGAAGTGTCAATTGAGCTACAAGGTTTTTTTAGAAAAGTTAAAAAAAATAAAATAAAATAAAATAAAAATGATTCCTTTTGTTTTCTCTGCTCCTTTGTAAAATTAGTAATTGAATATGGATATGAGGCATTATGGAGGAGAGTCCTTAAGTGGTCATTTGAATAGCATGCAGTTTCCTTCTTCTTTGTCATGACTAGACTTTAAGTCCTGTTCTTCAGGTAGCTCTCAGGTAGGGTTGCTTAAAAGTTAGTGAATTTAGGGCAGAAGTACTACTGCAGGTAGTAATAATTTACATAGATTTAAACATCAAGCAGAGTCTCACAGAAAAGAAGGCCCTTGCTTGGACTGAAGGGCAGGATTTATTGACAAATTTCAACTGCTTAAAATTTAGGATTTGTGTAGAATAAAAAGTTAGTGCTTTGAATAATACAGCTTTTCAAGTAGTCATGGGTTATGCACCTGGCTTCATTTTGAACCAGGGGTTCCAATTCAAATGAGTACATGTGTTTGTAATTTGTTCAGTTAATAATTCTTTGGTAGAAAATGTTATCTTCAGTTATAACATGTGAAGAAGAAAAACTACTGTACTTCACTGCATTCAAAACTGAATCAATATATTTCAGAAAGCTTGCAGATACAAAGGCATCATGTCTGCATCCGAGTCAGTTGGAAACAACACTGAGAAAAAGCTTATAAAAATTGATATCAGTTCAGACACTGTGTGTCCATGGTGCTTTGTGGGCAAAAAAAATCTTGACAAAGCTATAGCTGCATCTAAGGATCAATATGACTTTGAGGTTTGCTCTCTCTCTCTCTCTCTCTCTCTCTCTCTCTCTCTCTCTCTCTGTGTGTTTGTGTGTTTGCGTGTGCGTGTGCACACATGTTTGTGTTCCCACTCTTATCTATTATCAACTACATTTGCAGATTAGATGGCATCCATTTCAACTTAATCCCTCTGCTCCAAAAGAAGGCATCAATAAGAAAGAGTTTTACAGGAACAAGTTTGGATCTCAAACTGAGAGGATAGAAGCTCGGATGTCAGAGGTTTTCCAAAAAATCTCTGAATAACTTATATACATATCATTGATTTGTTTGCATTAAGTTTGATTTTGCTGGTCATTGTATGCAATAAATAATTATGACTGCTTTGCAAATTTTCAGGTTTTTAGGGGCCATGGATTGGAATATAACCTTTCAGGACTCACGTAAGCATGAAAACAGTTTTAAATATATGGATAAATTTATATAGGTGAGGAAGCTATGAAGCGACCTTAATCTATTGGAGATTCCACTGACATTGTCTTAAATGCACACAGGGGAAATACTCTAGACAGCCACAGGCTTATGCATTTTGCTGGGAAAAAGGGTCTTGATAAGCAACATAATCTTATGGAGGTGCTCTCTCTTGGCTACTTCACTCAGGCAAAATTTATTGGTGACCAGTAAGTTTGGCTGTAACTTTTGATCTTTATATTTTCTAAATGTTTAGGCTGTTTGAATAAATTTTATTTTCCTGTAAACAATTCTTAATATTAATTATCTTATAGATTGATGTTTTGTTTAGAGATTAAACAACTGGACAGATCCTCATTTTGACTTTAGCTCCACATGTTCAACTCACTTATCAAAATAAAATTGTAGAAATTTTATTGCTTTCTAGAACCAAAATTTCTGCAAATATTGACCATTCTACTTTAGTTTGACATGGCACTGGCAGTCAACTAAAACTGCTGGTCCCCAGTTGGTTCTTTCCTGGAAATATAATCCATTATGAGAACAATGATACACTAGGGGCCAGTATTTGAAAGTTAAAAAACAACTTGGGAAACACCATTATTCTTGCTATTATTTAACCTGAGTTGTTTGGCATGAAATGTTCCTCACCAGGGTAACCCAATAAGGATATAAGATCCTCCTAAGCAGCAGGCTTATTTTGTTTATTATCAGGGTAGAGTTGATTATCTTTGCACATCCTACCTCAAGATATTAACAAACACCAATATTCGCAGGGAATTTCTTCTGGAATCTGCTAAAGAGGTTGGGATAGAGGGGGCAGAAGAGTTTCTTCGAGACCCCAACAATGGGTTAAAGGAGGTCTTTTTCTTTGCTAATTCTTATGCTGCAATTGGTTGCCAAAGATGATATAATAGGAGAAAATAAAATCTGACTTATTATAGCATTTTGGGATTGAACTTTTAAGTTTTAGATATATTTTTTTCAGCAATGTGGGCAACCAACTGGAGTGTCAAGTAAATTTTTTCTTCTGTGCTCCTTTTGGTTGCTGAGAAAGTAAAAACTTATAATTCTGCAAATGCATACCTGTCTCAATGTTTGTGAAAATCATTATTTATTTTCGAATTGTATTCTCCATAATAGACCACGCCACAAGTTCTCTTTTGATGTTTTTGATAGAACTAACCTTACTCCTTTTGTCTGCTAAGGTTAATGAGGAGCTTGAGAAGTACTCAGCAAGTATTACAGGCGTCCCATATTTTGTGGTGGGTGATAAAAATTCACAATTTGTGAACTCTATTTTTCGGTATAATTACCCAAGCAGGTCCATTCATACTATTGGTTTTTCTTGACAGATTAATGGAAGCCAGAAATTGAGTGGTGCCCAACCCCCAGAGGTCTTTCTAAGGGCTTTCCAAGTAGTCTAGTTGAGAACCTTACAGATAAAAGCTTCTATTTCAGTTGTTAATAAGAAGGCAGCATATCTTTGCCTGCTTTAATATTATGATATGTGTGGTTGAGATACTTATTGGTCCCTGTATTATGCCTTGTGTTTACAGTTACAGTGACATGTATATCTTATAGTAAAATGGTGTGAATAAGATTGGCTTCATATAATAATGCTTTGCAACAACATTTTCAATGATTTAAATTATGATGAGAAGTCTCCAAGTTGACAATTTTAACATTGCTGACTGTGAAATGAAAAAGGTTGGAGACTTCGAAAGAGTTAAAAAAAAAAAATTTAGATTTGAATTACTGTCAGGCTCAAAAATTAATCTGGGAATATAAAGATAAGAGTCACACCTCTTCAAATCTGGATAAAATCGCACCTCCAAGTTGACAATTTTTTTTTTCTTGAGAAATAGTGTTTTTACTACTAAAGAGCATTCACATAAACTTATATTTATATACAATTTCTCTAATTAAATCACCAAAAACATTACTTTTTCTAAAGAACCACTTACAGAATATACCCTTTATCTCATTCTATATTTTGTAATGCATTGTATTAAAATTTTTTTTTCTCTCACAAATAGGATCAACGCAACCCAAATCACTCAACCCCCACAGCTACCTATCACAAAACCTGATCAAAACATTTCAAATTATCTTGCCTCTGGCAACCCAACGCCACCACAACCTGTCAATGCAAAACCCAGCGCCACTGCATGTCTGCAACCCAGCAATCATGGCCAACAACCTGCAACCCACACCCAACATTTTTTGCCTTCTAAATATCTCAAAGATAAAACAATATTTATATTCAAAAGTAAATATTAAAAGAAAATTAATAAGGCAGAATAGTTGGAGATCTTTTTCTCAAGCTGCCTACCTACCCTTTTGAAGGGATCAAGTCATAACATAGTGCATACCTCTTCTTCCTTACTTCGCTAGCAAGGTCTTCCCAACAAAGATCTTAACGTATCTGCCCTCGTGAGAAGATATTAGGATTTGAAATCCCCCTTCCTCACTCTGTTTGTTCTTAGTCATCTTTCGAGCAATGATTGGTCTATGAGACTAGCCCAATTAAGAACACAAAGTGCAAATGAGCAACCCTCAATGCTGCAACGAGTTTACTTCAATGCATTCGTGATAACCACCATGAGAACCACCACGCATTTGGTTTACTTCAACGTGTTCGCGAGAATCACCATGCCAACACCGCCATGCTGATGGGGAACTGAGCCTCGATGCCAAGAGTGAAAAAAAGGCTAAAGAGAGTCTTTTTTAGGAGAGAGTTTGAATGAAAAAAGAAAAAGTAATAAATACAAATGTTACCGTGCTCCTTCAAATTTAAAGGAGAATTATATCATTTTGCAAATTCTGACACTAATAAAGAATCAAATATATAGTGTTTTCTGTAATCTTGTGAACAGTATCATCTTATTTGACTTTTAATAGATTTTAAGAGGATCGATGATCTAAGAGTTAATGCATTTGGTTTGATGTAAAAGCAAGGACACAGAAAATGGTAGATTAATATTTTTGTTCTTGTTTGGTAGGGTAAAATGAATGAAAAAAATTGCGGTTTTTTTCTATCCATGTCCATTTTTAATCTTCACAAAATCAAGGCAAATTTTACAAGTAAATACAAAATCTCTGTGAATGCTTGGTTTCTCTAGAGAAATGGGTCCATAGTTCATGTGAAAAATATTAGAATAAAATTTAACTACAAAATTAGTTGTATCTTAAGACTACAATCTTACTCAATAAAATAAACATTACTACATATTTTGAAAATCTAACCCTTGAATTGCATGTTCTTTACGCTCTTAATATACATGTTAAATTTTGGATCAATTGGATATTATTTATTATATAATCTATAAACTCATATGTTATGCATAATTTTAAATAACAAAAACTTGCAATTTAAACAATTTATTAATGACACAACTATTAATTTTCAAAAAAATTTACAGGCATGGAGAATATTAAGAAAAAAATGTAATCTAATGGTAGATTTGTCCAAATTCATCTTTAATAAAAAAATATATTAAGTAAACTTTGTAGCTAAACTTTGTCCAAAATATTATTCAACTTCAACAATTTAATTATAAACTTAATAACCTAACATAAATTATAGTAACTAATAAAGAGTTTAACCAGACTCGTTAAAGTAAGAAAGTCATTATTTTACAAGATAAATAATAGCCCTAAAGTAATCAATTTCATTTTCATTGGAATAAATTAATATTTTAGAATAAACTAAGTAAATTATAAGAGGGAAAAACCCTTAATAATTTTAATATTTGATAAAAACAAGAAAAGTAATACATGCCATATGATTGAACCCCATAAAATTTATTTAGTGGGCTCAATTATAAAAGATTTAAAAACTGTCTAATATTTTACTTATACCCTATATTCTTTTTAAATATGTGGCCCTGCTATCAGTGCTATGACCTCAAGTCCTCTCTCTCTCTCTCTCTCTCTCTCTCTCTCACACACACACACACACACACGCGCACACACACACGCACACTGATCACTGATGCACAAACAAATGTGTCTGCCTCTTGTGCATCTTTCTTTAATAATTAAAGCGAAAGCCCTGTTCAAGCTTGACTCGTCATCTACCAGATGTATAGCCAACAATGCAAATAATAACACCAAAATATAAAAGAAAAACCCAAAGCTATACAGTTACACCTAGAGGGACTTCAAATGCTTCTCCTCCGTCCATTCATGAGACTCTGTATAATGCCATACTGAAGAAACCATAGCCGTATTTCAAATACAATTGCAAGCTTGTTTCAATTAGAAACAGTGAAGGAATTAAGGATATTTGGAACACGTACTCACAACAATCGATATGAGGAACAGTTTTTAATATTTACTATATATAACAAACACTTTAACCTCTGATATTCACAATGACTACACTTTGGTTTTCTTTCTCCTCTCCGTGTGTTGCTGGCTTCCTCTACAACGAAAACCTTTCAATCAAGATTATGTTGTTTCATCGAATACCATCACCTATAGAAGCCAACCAAGTACACACTAAGTCAGAATAAGTAAAGATTAAGGAAACAACATAATTTGTTAACAAAAATTTAGAAATATAACTTTTAGAAATTCTTTTTTTTTTTGGGTCCAATAATAAGCCATCCAATTTCTACAACTTACAAAGCATCATCAGGAATGAGAAGATGCAGCTATAATGTCACCATTTCTGCAGAACTACCCAATCCAACTTGGGGTACTCATAAAATGATGATGAAACTTCACATATCAATAAAATGTAAGGTCACCTAAGTATGAAACCTTAATTGCTTTGCTTGAAAAAACAGTTGTTAAATACATAAAACACGTAGGACACCTACATTTAAGCTGCAAAAGCTCAGCAAATTGATTACCTCTTCAATGCACACTAAGAGCGATACTTCAAGATACTAGCTGTTGTGATGCGGTGCATTAAAGCAATTGCACACACTCTTGTAACAGCTTGTGCATTCTTTTTGTAACAATTACTTCCTTCTTGTAACAAATTGTAATTGGCATATTCAAGAAATCTTGGCCAAGAATTACCAAGTTTAGCCAAGAATTGCCAACAAGTAGTCATAAAGTAGTTTAGCCTGAGCCACACAACTTTGCATCTATAAAAGCCAATTCTAGGCATTCGTAAAGTGGTCTTTGAGTGAATTTTACAAACCATTCAGTTTAGAACTGAGTTTTCCTAGAGCAATCTTAAGGAGTTGTTCCCTTAGTTTCCCCTGTAAGCAACTTAACATCCTTCCCATTCCTTCGCTATTTTGTCTATTGCATCCTACCACATCATGCACATACTCTGGTTTTCAGGTGTTCTGCAAGTTTTCTTATCCTCCACCCCTTTTTCAATAAATTTACAAAATGCTCCTCACATATTCTATTCCATCCAAACAACCTACAAAATATCTGTTCATCTGATAAACCAATATATATATTCAAACTCTGTTTATATATATATATATATATATATATATATTGGGTTCTCATAAGTAAGCTTTGGCCCAAAACAGAGGGTGATGGGAAGATTCAAAGTAGTGAACTCCACTTCATGAGGTATAGTAGAAGGGTGATGGGAAGATTTCAAGGACCCATTGTTTTCCCTTACAAGAGTAGAAGGGATGGTGATATCATGGATTTAAACCATTGAATTCTTATACCAATAACTGACCAAAAAAAAATGCACTTCTAGTATTGGTTGTAAATGAAATCTCTAAGTGGGTTTTCTAAATGGCAGACCTTGATCCTCAAAAATATGCACACAGGGCACGAAGAATGTTTGTTCAGTACACAGGGCATGTAGAGTGTTTGTTCAGTATAAATGCAATTTGAGATCTCATACATTCAGTATAAATGCATTTTGAGATCTCATAAGAACATCCAGTATAAATGCATTTCGAGATCTCATAAGAACATGTGTTTTTTTTTTAAAGAGAAGATCTAACTTAGTGAGAGGGGAAAAAATGGTTTCATGGATTAAAACTTTAAACAAATGACCTTTTCTGAATAGTCAATTACCTTTTCAGGTATTTGAAAATATATTTCAAGGGACTTGTTTGGACTTTTCAATCATATAACTACAATTTTTAATTGTGCCTTGAAGTGATGGAATGAGCCAAAAATTTTATGCAAGTAGTAAAAACACTTGTCTATCCAAAAAACCCGCACATATTAATAATATAGCCAATGGCATGGGTCTTGGCAACAAAAATTCTACATCCTATGTTAACAAAGAAAGAGAACTAATGTGACAAGATATCTACATATATGCTTCTAGAGCTAATTTTCAATCTGATGCAGATCAGGAGCAATAATCTTTCTTCCACTAGTAGAATAATACTATCATGATCAGAAAAGAAACATGAATATGCATATACTACAAAGAAACTAAGGAAATTTGTGGATGGTAGGGAAACAAACCTTCATCACAAGTTCTTTTAAAATGATAATGATGATGCCATACCTTGCTTTCAAACAAATAAATAAATATACATACATCCATGCGCACCCATGTAGACACATGCATAGATACATACATACATTACATACCTACATACATATATGAATGTGTGTTGTGTGTGTATATACAATGAACAAACATGCATAAAAGAAAATTTTACCTATCAAAAAAAAAAGTTACCTTGCCACAAACTGGACAACTTTCACTTCTCTCCATCCACTCATAAATGCAACCCAGGTGAAAATGATGAGAGCATTTGGTCATTATCTTGGGGTTCTCTGTAGTATATTCTGCACATCAAATGTAAGCTTCAAAGATGTGAGAATTTACACAACAAAAGATGTACTCCATAAAAGTACATTTTCGAAGATAAGGTATCAATTGCAACACGTATCACAAATCCACAAAATGCGGCTCCGAATTAACAGATTGGATTATATGCCCTCTGTCCTTACTAAGATAGCACTCTTGATCAATGCACAATCAACAGGTCTGTGCCTCCCACCTTCGAGCCCAGTTTAGCAAAAGGTCAAAAAATATGGAGATATAAGTGAACTGTGTGAAACATTCACCATTGATTCACCACATTTCAGCTTCCAGCTTTCACAGAAATGACCCTTATAGATCAGGCTGTTGGGAAAATCTGCTATTGCCCTTTCATAGGAGGTTTGGAAGGACATGAATACTAAAAAATTTTAAGGGTTAAAACTTTTCTAAAATAGAAATAGAAGAAAATTTTTTAAGATCTGTACTGTGATTTTCAAAAGTTTAATAGCTTCCAATAAGGTTATCTCTTTGGGGTTTTTTTCTGGCCTGTAATATTAACAATGCTCTCTGGCATTCTTGAGCATGGAGATCCAGTTTTTCAGCATCCTCCATCCTTTCTTAAGATAAAACAGTTACATGCATCTCAAACTCTTAACTTTGGAAAACTACACATTTCTCTAATACACGATAACTGAATAATGAAATGCTCAAATATATAAAATAAACTTAAGACAAGACTTGTTAAACACTTGGTGGATCACACTCAAAGTGGACTAATTCATGAATGGAATCAAATGGAACCTTTTAATTAAGAGGTAGAGTTGTTCTTTTTAAATGTAGTTCTTCAGAGAGGTGTCAAAAGAAAATAAACAAAAATACTTATTAAATTCCCAATCTAGTCCTAGCACGTGTCAAGTCATGTCTGTGTCAATTACCTTCCAACATATTAGAGAGTAACAGAAAAGTTGCTACAATTAAATGTTCTCCACAATGCAAAAGTGAATATTAAAAGAAGAATTCAAAAATTTTACCTTCAAGACATGTTGGACAGACATCCTCATCTTCTGATGATGTATAAAAGTTTCCAACTCCAGTTATAGTGGTTTTTGCCGATGAGATCTTAAGTGAGGACTTAGAACGGTATTCTTTTGATCCATCTTCACAAGCAGATTCATTCCATTTGTCTCCTGAATTTAAAGATTCCGGATCTGTATCAACATCACTTCTTAGAGGCTCTGTCTCCTCATGTGAATGACTTGATCCCTTCTCACGTCTAGAGACAAGTCCATCCCGCTGCAAGCGGAAATATCTGGGGTCAGCATCATAAGGCAAGGGCCTTGGAGGAGAACGATACATGCCAGATAGAGAGTTGTCCAGTGATGCTGTTGAAGTCATAGATGCTGCCCCCTGAATAGACGAAGGGATGGAATTCACTTCTCCTCTTCTAAATAGTGATGTATACTACAAAATATGAAAAAGAGCCCAAAAGTCAAAAGAAAAATATACGTTTTCATACTAAAGGTAATGATCTCATCATTAACATTAATATCTTTGTGAATAATTTTAGACTAATATGTGCCTCATAATGAACTTGTATCAACATAAGCTTGTCCTACAAATTCAGAATAGCAAATGCTGCTGAACATTTTTTAAACTGAGAAATGTAAAATAATCTTTTAACATGTTTCCATTTCTTTCAACGACCTTTGTATACAGTTCTTCAAAGAAACAAGCAAGCAATACATCAGCTTTCAATACAAAACCACAGCAGAGGGCAGGGGTTAAAACAAAAATAGTATACCTATGAGTCTATGACTAATGCAGTAAAAGCAACACTTTCCCCGCGTAGTGTCAAAATTGGATATCTTCTGTATATTACAATGCTGAAATGTTTGTAAAAAGAAAACAATTGAAGATGCACGTGGTTGCACATAAAATTCTTAGGCTTGATAATAAGAGAACAAACTTAAAGACTCCAACAGTAAAACATAGCAATAGAAGGGAAATGCTGGATTAAGTAACAGTATCGCAACTGCAGGTATTGAATGTAAAATTTGTAATTCAAACAGATATCGCCCACAAAAAAGATAGATCCCCCTCCTCTCTCCCAAAAAAAAAAAAAAAAAGAGTAATAGGAGTTAGATATATACCACATTAAGAAGGTTCTGAACAAAGCAACTGAGACACGTACAGTTCCTATATACAGCACTAGTTGGATTCACATACTCTTCGAAGTCATCATTATTCAAACAACAACAGACAGAACCCATTTTGCCAGCCGTAATCTTTTTCTACCACTTAAAACCCTCCACAGAAACTCTCCAATCTCATCGACAGAAATCAATTGTGGTATGCATGTGCCTCAAGAAGAAACAGCTCATGTCACAATAAATCTACTTTGATAAATAAGAAACAACAAATAAGAGAGGACGCTCAGCTCGCAGAAGTCCCACAGCCTCCGCAAACAAGTACCCTCTCTCTTCTGTTTATAAATCACAAATTTCTTGATACTACTAACTTATGGCTATATATCTGCACCTGTAGCAAAATGAAAATAACTAAGTTGAACAAATATATGAATACTAGAAATCAAAAGGAGCCGGAAAAGGCATCCTCAAAGCAAACTGATGAATCAAAATAAGCAACGTCCATTTACAGAACCCAGAAGCTACTCTCTAATAATGTAATCAGAGCTCACAATTCTTAGAGTAATCCAGTTATTACCATCTTAATCTTTTAAAAAAATTAATGATATTAATAATCTTTGGGTGCTCAATTACTGCTGCAATGCTACAAGCCAATTATCCATACAAAGTTTGACAAATCAAAAAACTGTCAAAATTGGTAAGTCATTACCAGAAAATTCAACAAGAAGTAAAATTTTCCTGTCAAAATTTTTACAGTTCTTCAAATTTAGGAAAAGGGTTCTTTCCTTTAGCAGTAAAGAATGGTATTAGTATTACATCAAACAACAGCAAAAATCCACCCATAAACAAAGATGATGATCATAATTATGGAACATATAATTGAGCCAAACACATCCATTCGATAAAAAGACACAGAATTGAACAGAAAAACAAACAAATTTCACATAGCGTTGAAAACCCAGGAAAGATTCTATCAATTTAGGCCGATCAACCAAGAGATAACACATAGAATCAACAAAATAAGAGAGACCCATTTGAGATAATCGATGAGAGAGAGACCGAGAAGTACCTTAAGGAAGAGCTGAGGACTTGACAGGGAGAAAGAAAGAGATATTCTAGTCGTGTTATTGTAATTTTTTTTATTTTTTTTTTAATTAATGGGTTTTGTGGGAAAGACAAGGACAAAGAGTCAAAGACAGAGAACCCTGGAACTCCGAAATTTGAGCGGTCGGATCAGATTAGATTGTTACTAAACTTACTATATGCTTTGGAAATCGAATACTATGAATGGGTTTGTGCGTGTGCCCGGATTTTTTTTTTTTTCTTTTCTTTTGAGGAAAAAAAGAAAAGCCTATGAAAGCGCGCAATTAAAGCCAATCCTCTCTCTCACTTTTGTCTCTCTGTGCCGGTTGTTGGAAGAATCTAATCCAACTTTATTCATTAAATGATAAGAATTGTTTTTTTAACATGAAAGTATTGTATATTATTGGTGTATAGATAAATTTGAACATTATTATAGTACCATTATTTTTTAGTGGCTCACTTAAGGATTCATTACTTTGTCTACTTTAAAAAATATATATTAGTATTAAATATGAAGTAGAGCATGCTTAAAAAAGACAATACATGGTGTATAGGTTCTAATAAAGAAGTATTCATAGGATACTTAGACCTATCAAAGGAAAAAAAAAAAAAAAAAGTATCCATAGGCATTTTTAGCTTCGAGTATCTATAGGTCTTGTTTCATGTTTATGACATGTTCAAATGAGAAAGAATCATTAAAATATCTTACAAAACAAATAATAATGAATATTGTGCATAGGGGTGGCAATTCGTGTTCGCGTGTCGGGTTCGTGTCGTGTCAAGTCATGAGTATTCGATTACATAGGTCAACACTAACCCGACATGTTTATAAAAAAGGGGCAAGATTCCTCAACCCTAACACGACCCATTTATTAAACGGATCAGTCGTGTCGACCTGTTTATCAGATTTTATCAAAATGAAAAATAAAAATTAATGAAAAAACAAACAAATAAATATTTTTAATATAAAATTCAGAACTAACAAGTAACTGCATCACAAATAATCATTCAAAATTAAAGCATATCCCAATATCACAAATAATCAATCACAATATGTCAAAGAATATAAATCACAACAACTAATAAGTTCATATAACTAGAGTTTGAAGGGTATATTGGTAAAATATCATTTAATTAAACGGGTCAGACAGGTCAAACGGGTTCTATGTGTTCAACACTAACCCAACCCATTTATTAAACGGGTTAGCCGTGTCAACCCGAATATGACACGAACCCGTTAAACGTCAACCCATAACCTGTTAATTTCGTGTCGTGTTGGGTTCGCAGGTCGTGTCAAATTTTGCCACCCCTAATTGTGCATATATATATATATATATATATATGGTTTTTTTTTTATATAGGAATATATTTATATATATATATATATATATATATATATAGTTTTTGTTTAGTGATTATTAATAGGGGTGGCAATTGGGCGGGTTAGGTCATAAATGGGTTGGGTGTGTAATTACCCATTTATATATAAATTAATTATCCATTACCAACCCAACCCATTTAATTAGTAACCCACACATTTAACCCAATATGACCCAAATACCTCTAAAATTACTTGAATACTCTCTTGACCTCCAAAATTACCAAAATATCCTTAAATATCTAAAATGACACAAATACCCCTACACTTCTAAAATTACCAATATACCCTTGGACATCCAAAAGTATCCCAAAATCTCTAAAATAACCAAAATATCGTCAAAATCTCTAAAATGAGCAAAATACCCATGAAACCTCTAAAATAACTAAAATACCCCCCGATATCTCTAAAATTTCCTAATATGTTCAAAAACTACTAAAATGACCAAAATACCCCCAAAATCTCTAAAATGAGTAAAATACTCAAGAAACCTCTAAAATGACCAAAATATCTCCGATATCTCTAAAATCACTGAATATGCTTAAAAACCACTAAAATGACCAAAATAACTCCAAAATCTCTAAAATGAGCAAAATACCTCCCAAACCTCTAAAATGTCCAAAATATCCTTAAAACCTAAAAAATTACCAAAATACTCCCAAAACCCAAAAAATGACCAAAGTACCCCCCAAAATCCAAAAAATTAACCAAAATACCCCCGAAACCAAAAAAAGACCAAAATACCCCCCAAAACCTAAAAATTACCAAAATACCCCCAAATCCTAAAAATTACCAAAATACCCCCAAATCCCTAAAAATAACCAAAATACCCCTCAAAACTAAAAATGACCAAAATACCCCTGAAACCTAAAAATGACCAAAATACCCCCAAAACCCAAAAAATTACCAAAACACCTCCTAAAACCCAAAAAAAAATGCAGAAAATACTCCCCAAAATCCAAAAATTGACTAAAATATCCCTTAAAACCTAAAAATGACCAAAATACCCCCAAAACCCAGAAAATGACCAAAATACCCCCAAACCCACAAAATGACCAAAATACCCCCTAAAACCCACAAAATGACCAAAATACCCCCTAAAACCCACAAAATGACCAAAATACCCCTGAAACCTATAAAATTACCAAAATACCCCAAAACCTACAAATTACCAAAATACTTCTGAACCCTAAAAATTTTAAAATACCGAAATAACCAAAAAAATCTAAAAATTATTGTAATAACCCTAAAACCTAAAAGTTGACAGAAATGTCCTTGTAACCTAAAAAACGACTAAAATATTCTTAGAATCTAAAAAATTACCAAAATTCCCTCGAAACCTATAAAATTACCGAAATTCCCTCGAAACCTATAAAATGACTGAAATACTCTTAGAACCTTTAATTTTTCAAAAATATCCTCGAAACATCCAAAATACCCTAAATCTCTATTTCAGTAATTTTAGATGCTTCAGGTGTATGTCGGTCATCTTACATGTTTAGGGGTATTTTGGTCATAATTTAGGTTTCAGGGGTTTTTATCGATCATTTTTTGTAGGTTTTGGGGTTATTTTGGTTATTTTTTAGGTTTTGGGGTATTTCGATCAATTTTTAGGTTTTGGGGGTATTTTAGTCATTTTTTAGGTTTCGGGTGTGATAATGTGAAGAAAATCGGTAGGCTGGATGCTTCTGACTCGAAAGGACTATCGACTGTCTTAATGGCCTGAAAAAGGAAGAAAAACAATCAAGGGTGACCGGGGTCGCCGGCCAAGAACCCTCCGATGGCAAAGTTAGTTTTTCTCTCTCAAATTTTGGAGTTCCAACTTTTTAGAATATGTAAAATACCTACCTTTGTTTGGTCTGAATGAGTGTTTATATAGTGTCTTAAAGACAGTTATCAAACTTGAAACCTCTCTTGGATTTGAGGAGGTGTGATGGTTCAAAGATAACTTCCACAACTGCTTAGGAGTTACATACTTCTCACATAACGGTCACTGGAAGTTATGCATGTAATAAAGAGTTGTAATACACACTCAGGAATTTTCCTAAGTGTCAGGGCCTCGTCCGAGGGTCCTCCAGTTGAGTATACCTCGCTTAGAAGGAAGGTCATTCCTCTATGGACGACCTTGTTCAGGACAAGGTTTATGGCTTCCTTGGACAAGAGGGCACAGTTTTGTCCCTTGACGATTAAACAATCCTTGCTTTATTGACCTTATCCTGGATGAGCTTCATGGACGATGCTGGAGTTAGTATTTTATCATATCCCATCAGGGTGTATTTTGGTTATTTTTAGGTTTCGGGGATATTTCGGTTATTTTAAAAGTTTTTGGGGTATTTTGGTCATTTTATAGGTTTTGGGGGGTATTTTGGTCATTTTTTAGGTTTCGGGTGTATTTTAGTCATTTTTTTAGGTTTCAGGGTATTTTGGTCATTTTTTTAAATTTAAGAGGTATTTTGGTAATTTTATGGGTTTTAGGGGTATGTTAAACATTTTTTAGATAACAGGGTAATTTGGTAATTTTTACAGGTTTCAGAGATATTTTGGTTATTTTTTTGGTTTTTGGGGTATTTCGATTATTTTTTAGATTTCAGGGGTATTTTTGGTAATTTTAAGGTTTCAGAGGTATTTCAGTCATTTTTAAGGTTTAGGGGGTATTTTGGTCACTTTTGGGTTTTGGGGTTATTTTGGACATTTTAGAGTTTTGGAGGGTATTTTGCTCATTTTAGAGATTTTGGAAGTATTTTGATTATTTTGTGGGTTTTGGGGGTATTTTGGTCATTTTTAGGTTTCAGGGGTATTTTGGTCATTTTTTGGGTTTTGGGGATATTTTGGTCATTTGTTTGGATTTTAGGGGTATTTTGATTATTTTGTGGGTTACAGGGGTATTTTGGTCATTTGTTTGGATTTGGGGGTATTTTGGTCATTTTCAGGTTTCGAGGGTATTTTGGTCATTTTTGGGTTATGGGGATATTTTTTGTAATCTTTAGGTTTTTGGGGTATTTTGGTCATCTTTTAGGCTTTAAGGGTATTTTGGTAATTTTTAAGTTTCGGGGGTATTTTGGTTATTTTTGGGTTTTGGGGGCATTTTGGTAATTTTTAAATTTTGGGAGTATTTTGGTTATTTTTGGGGTTTTGGGGGTATTTTTGTAGTTTTTAGGTTTTAGAGGTATTTTGGTCATTTTATAGGTTTTGGGGATATTTTGGTAATTTTTAGGTTTTGGGAGTATTTTGGTCATTTTTTAAGTTTCAGAGGTATTTTGGTCATTTTCTAAAAATTTAGATTTTATGTTGTTTATTTAAATTTTAGATGGGTTTTAGTGGGTTTATCCATTAACACCCATATAATTAAATAACCTTTTTTTTTTATACAAAATAGAATTTATACTCTAGCCTAATTTAAGTGTATATGTGTGTAAAGCTCCCTCCTGGAGACTTGAACCCTGACCTTTACCCCCACACTCCACAAATATTTATACTTGTAGAGTGACCACCGTACCAAGGGTGCGCGGTGGTATATAATTAAATAACCTAATGGGTCTTTACTCATTTAACCCAAATATTCAAATGGGTTGGGTTAAGAATTAGCCACATTAGGTGGATTCATAGATATGGATAAAAATTGACATCCCTAGTGATTACATATGCATCTATGAATTTAATATGGTTTTCTTTTTTATCGCTTTGGACTAAAACGAAAAAATTGTGTGACATGGTTTCATTTACGATGAGTCTGAATTGATATTCTATGAATGCTAATTATTTGAGTTCATTTTGACATGTTAGTGACACGAGTTCATTGACAAATAGTTTCAATTGATACTCCATTAAAAAAATGGTAACGTATTCCTAATGCTACATACCAACAAAAACCAAAGAGTGACGGCAAAGTTACAATTTATTGACAACTATTTTAAGATGGATATTGTAGGGTGTTTAATACCTTATTCACATGTAATAAAAATTTTAGGTTAATATTTTTGGTTGAAGACACGTCTCCCTTTTTAGATTAAGAATCCTTATGATTCCTTTAGTTTTTTTTATTTATTTATTTGATAAACACACACACACACACACATATATATAGGGGAATGGGGATAAGATAAGGGAATACACTCACACGCCAACACCACAACTGCATGCGGCAGTTAGTGTCACAGAGCAAATGATAAACTCCTTCTCAATATTACACCTTACCGATGTGGGATGACTTGACAACACTGAGTATCTTTTTTTATTTGATAAACACACACACACATAAGGGAGGAGGGATGAGATAAGAGAATACACTCACATGCCAACACCAAAACTGCACAGGTGACTAATCATACTTTAAAAACTCATAATTGGCAACGACTCCTGAATATAGAAAAATAAACAAAATGACTCATTAATGCACACACATCATTCAAATGTCTACATAAGTCACGCATTTTATACAAATGTGTCGCCAAGAACTCTCAAAAGAGTGGTAAGCACAAGGATTTGACATCAACATGAACCATGAGGGGGAGTTTGCTACCTGAGCTTGGAGAACGTGAGATCATATATGTATGGCCTTTGAGAGGAAGATTGGCATATGAGAAAGGACCTCGAGGGGAAGATGTCCTTGCCTCAAAATTCATTGGGAAAAGTATCATCTCAAGTTACATCCTTATCTCTGATTCTATCTCAACTAGGGGATCCAAAACTTCGACATTATTCACTTTTGCATGCAAGGCATAACCTGAAGAATTTTTGCATTGAAAACTATTCTTCACTTTATTTTCATATTGAAACTTTAACTTGAATCATTTTAGGTCGAAAAGTAACTCCTCGCTCATTTTCACTTTAAAACTTTAATGTCATTCATTTTCGCAATTGAGGCTCATCCTGATGAATCTTCACACTGAGAGTTATTCACGACTTTTTTTTCACATCGAAACTTTCACTCAAGTCATTTTGGCCTAAAAAGTGACTCCTCACTTGCTTTTGCACCAAAACTTCGACTTCATTTATGTATCCCCGTCCATAGAGATTTCTTTTGTCCTATAGGTCCGGATTTGTTTCAACTTTTGAGAGACTCTTGCTGAAACAAGCAACCTTCAAGGCTTTTAAGTATTGTTCAATCACACGGTAAGTTCTCTCTTTTTGGTTTAGTGTAAATAAATTTCTTTTTTTAATTTATTTTTGGATTTATAACAACTTTCTTATGTACACTTGTGTGAGTGTGTGTCTAAAGTGTGTGTGTGCGTGTATGTATATATACATGTTGTTTATTAAAAAAATAACTATGTTGTTTTTGTTTTGTATTAAGGTCATGAGTGATAGCAATTATTATACTAAGACGATAGTCAATTGGTTCGAAAATTGAATTTTGAAGATGAGGATTCACCACTTGTTATAATTGAACAACCAAAATCAATATCAATAGATAGCAACAATAAAATTCATGCTAACGAAAAAGAAGAAATGATTCTGAAATTAGGAATTGAGTTTGAGACTGAGCAAGATGTGTATGATATCTATGATAGTTATGCATGTGTAGTTGGATTTAGCATTAGGCGAAATAAAGGCCACAAGGGTGATAAAGATGGTTCACGTAAATGGTTAGATAGAGTTTTTTGTTACTTTTGTGAGGGTATACGAGGGAATGACAAAAGAGATGATAATGTGAAATGCCATCATCCAGAAACAAGATGCGATTGCTTGGCAAAGATGAAAATTAGTTGTAGATGTAGTAAAAAATATTGTGTGGTAAAATTTGTGTCAGAGCACACACGTCTTAGCTTCTCCTTGTAAGCGTATATTCCTTAGATCTGAAAGGTCTATTAATCCAGCACAAGCTGTTGCGGCTGAATTAGCAGATAGTTTTGGAATTGCACCAAGAGCAAGTGTAGGACTAATGGCCAAAAGGGTGGGTGGACTTGACAATCTTGGCTTCATTCTTGAGGATTATAATAATTATTTGCGTACAAGACAAACAAATGAGATGAAAAGCGGGGATACAGGAGGCCTACTTGAATATCTTCAAAGAATGCAATATGAAGACCTTAATTTTTCTTATGCAATTCAAGTTGACCTTGATGATCTAATTACAAATATTTTTTGGGCAGATGGTAGAATGAAGTTGGATTATGAATATTTTGGGGATGTAGTGTGCTTTGATACAACTTAAAAAAAAAATAAAGAAGGAAAGAAGCCAAGATTGTCATCATAAACAAACTATCATCTTTAGTGTTGCATTGTTATATGATGAAACATCTGAGACTTTCATGCAGTTTTTTGATTCTTTTCAGAAGACAATGTTTGGTAAGAAACCACAGACTATCCTTATAGACTAAGCTACTACAATGACAAAGGCATTAGCTTCACAATGGCCAGAAACACATCATCGTTTATGTGTTTGGCATATGTACCAGAATGCAGCTAAGCAACTCAAAGAAGTGTTTGGAAGGTACAGTACTTTTGCAGCAAATTTTAGTAGTTGTGTATATGACCATGACTATGAAGATGATTTTTTAGATGCATGGGATAATATGCTTGATAAATATGATCTAAAGAATAACAGTTGGTTGCAAAGACAATTTGAGTTAAGGGAGAAATGGGCTTTTGTTTATGGGAGGAAAACATTTTGTGATGATATGTCTACTACTTAGAGAAGTGAGAGTATGAACAGTCAAATTAAAAGGTAAATAACTTATAATTATGACTTGTTGCATTTCTTTCGTCACTTTCAAAGGTTGGTTGATGATAGACTTTTTGAAGAGTTGAGAGCGGATTTTAAAGCAACTCAAAGTAAACCATCATTAGAATATTCAATAGAAATATTGAAGCATGCAGCGAGTGTTTATACTCCTGCAGTATTTAAGCTGTTTAATCGTGAATTATGGCTCGCTTGGGATTGTGAATTGCATAAGGATGGTGAGGTTGGATCTGTGGTAAAATATAAAGTTATTTCTCCTTGTAAATCTTGCCAACACATTGTTCAATTTGATTCATTGGCTTTTATAGTGATGTGTAGTTGTAATAAATTTGAATTTGTTAGAATTATGTGCCCATGCCTTAAAAGTGTTAGAGCATCCACAGCAGATGTGTCAAATGTGCCAAATGCCAAATATTTGGCACATTTGGCACACCAACACCAAAAAACCCCTTTTATCAGATGTGCTAAATGTGTCAAATTTTTGCAACATTGAACAGTACCGTTGCAATTTGCCACTTTATAGACGAGCCATGGCAGAATATATATATTCTTATTTTATTCTGTTTTCTCTCTCCTCATCATAGATATCTCTCTCTCCGTCTTCTCATCTCTGTCTTCTCTCTTTGTCTTCCACAGCACGCCAATCACCAAAGGCCACCACTCGATGCCCCCGATCTCACCAAAGACAACCACTTGACGCCGCCGACCATCTATCTTCTCTATTTCGCTTCGAGTTCTTTTTTTTTCCTTTTTTTTTTTTTTTCCATTCACGTTTTTTGGCTGTGGTTTGATGGGTGGGTTGGGCAATGGGTGGGTTCGGATGGGCAGATCAGTGGTGGGTGGGTTCGGGTTCGGGTTGTGGGTTATGGCAGTGGGTGGGTTGAGTTTCATGGGTTGTGGGTTGTGGGTTATAGCGGTGGGTGGGTTGAGATGGTGATGGGCGGATCAGTGGTGGTGGGTGGGTCGGCTAGTGATGGGTGAATCGGTGATGGCGAATCGGTGGTGGTGCCGATCTCTGTTTTGATTTGTTTTTGTTTTTCTGTTTTGGTGGTTGTGATTTTATGGTGGATTTGGCGGCGGTTGTGGGTTGATTTTGGTGGTTGTTTTTATTTTTTATTTTCTATGGTGATTGTGGCGGTGGCCGCAACAATTTTTCTGGTTGTTGTTGTAGTTGATGTTGTTGGTGTTGTTGATGATGATGATGGGGGAGGAATTTAATATATTATTTTATTATGTTGTAAATATTATTTTAATGTATAGGATTGAAGAATAAAACATTTGATAAATGGGATGTTGTAAAATGATGTGGTAAAATAATAAAGTAGGGTTTTGGTGTTGCAAAATGACCTTTTTTTTGCAACATCTGTTACGGATGCTCTTATCTCTTCAAAATTGTAAAAGGGTGCCAAATCAGTATGTTTTAAAAAGGTGGACAAAAGATGCAAAGGATGATTCTGCAATGAATAATTATATGCATGTAGGACCACATGACCAAAATGCAGATGTGGGAAGTCATTATAAAGTGTTGCTTAAATTGTATTCTAATTTGGCAGCAAGAGCTGCACTGACTGATGAGTCTTTTCGTATTTCTTTGGATGCTCATGAAAGTACTTTGAACAAAGTAGAGACAAATTTGAAAAATTGATCAATTGAAGAATCTGCTGTTGGGGGCACCTATTTCAAATCAAAGGCTCAACAAGCTAATGACAATGTGCAGCCTACTAACTGTGAAGGAAATAAAATTAAAGGAATTAGGCTTAAAGGGAGACAAGCATGTGTAGGGACATCTCATAGAAGAAAGGGTGCATTAGAGAAAGCTACAAGAAAGAGAAAATGTCAAACTAAAGCATCCTCTCATATTCAACAGCTCATACCAGTATGAAAATGTGTGTTGTGTTTTGTTACTTTATGCTTACAATTCGTTAGACAATAGTATGTACTAATTCTCTACATTATTTATATGATTTTCATTGTGAAATGTCTTAGGAAGATAGCATGGCAAATTTAAATACACATGGCTTTACTGATATGTTGAACTTGATACAGGTAATTAAATGAAAGTTTATTTATTGATTTATTTTTTTCTTTGATTTTTATTTGTTTCGTTGTTAAATGTATCAGGAAGATAGCCTGACAAATTTAAATACACCTAGCTTTACTAATATGTTGAACTTGATACAGGTAATAGATGAAAGTTGATTTAATTATTAATTTTTTGCTTCCTTTTTATTGATTTATGATTTGTTATACATTGATATGTAGGCACAATTATCCAAAATGGGAAATCAAAGAAATTATGAAGATGTTGAATAACAAGATAGAATTGAAGATATAAGTGTGATTGCTTGTAGGACTTTATCAGCCATGCTCCATAGAGATCATACATTGAGATATTAACTTAATTTTGCAAATTTTTTATCTTTTACTATGGTTTTCCAGATGTGTCTTTTAGTGAGATCTTGTTAGCAAAAAGGCTCCTTGAACTTCTGTATTTGGGGGAGGAGCAACGTTTTTTGTTTGTTTGTAGGCCTAAAACTTCTGCTTCCTTTAAAAATTCTCTCTTGCTCTGCTACACTGCATATATCATTAGTAAAGCTACTGTGGCACATGCCTAATTTTGTTCATGGAGTCCTATTTTAATTGTAGTGACAAAGTTCTTGACTCTAGAGTCAATTGAAAGTCATAATCCATATAGAGAAAATACTGGTAGATTTTAAATTTCATATATGAGATCCTATTAGCCTAGCATGACAGTATAATTGTAACTAGCCTCACTTGCCAAGGTTACTCCTTGCCTATGGATTAGCCTCTTCTTGATAGCTCTAAGCAATGCCCAAAGCACAGTGGCTAGCCAAGCAACACAACTGACAACACAATTAGCCTTGAGAAGCAAAACCCATGTCACTTGCTTTGCATTCTTGCCACTACTTTTCTCTATAGGCCTGAAGGCAGAGTCTGGACCATCAATCTCCACAATTGAGAAATTTGGGTTCTCCATTGTGACCGCCTTTGGGTTTCCTTTGTAGGTATCTTTTGCCCACCAAGTAGAAAAGTCCAATCTTGGAGCCATTAAAGTTTGGAACTTGGAACCTCAAACTAAAAAAGTTACACAAAAATTAAGAACCTTTGAAGAAATTTTTTTTTTCAGAATCTAGATCTCAAAATTGAGAAATGAGCAAAACCCAATTGAGAAACCAACTAAGGATATCAAAGAAAAGCTAAAAGGAATTCACTTTCAAGGCTATGCATTAATTCCACACACACATAATGTGAGAAAGTAAAAACAAGGAAAAAAAAACCAAGAAAGAGAAGGAGGCCCTAGGGGGTGAGTGCTTGTTCAGTTCTATGTAATTGTAATTGTACTCTCACAAACTCAAAAGCCACTCTCACTCACTCTTCAACATGGGAAAAGCCACATTATGAGGGAAGGTATCTATCTGCAGCGATAAGTGTCCCTTGAAACCATGTGGGGTATTTGTCAAGCAATCCAGACAATAAAAGCACAACCTCCCAAATAACTCCCTCAAAATTTTTACTATTCTTAATTTTTGGTGTATAATTTCCAGCTTATAGAATCTAGCTTTAGTACTTTAAAATGGCATTAAGGTTTTTTTTCCCTTTAATACTATGAATTTCAATGCAATGTTTGGTGACAAGCTTTTTTAAGCAATCAAATGATAATTCACCATCATCAAGGGATGTGTACAACTTCAAGCAGATAATGTTTCTATTTTTGCAAAATAGGTTCGATTTCTCTGTTTTGTTTTCTACAAATTTTTTTTTCTTGCATAATGTTTCTGTTTCTGCAGAATCGGTATGGTTCCCCTATTTTTGTTTCTATAGAAACTGTTTTTCCTGCATATAATGTTCTTGCAGAATAGGTCCGGTTTCATCTAAAAAAAAAAAAAAAAAATCTATTGAGACATGTTCGATCTTATCTCAATTGAAACACAAAACAAAAACATATTAGTCTAAGTATTCTCAGCAGATATCCATTAATCCAATCAGTCCTTATCAAATAGAGTTTGATAAAATAATGAAATATGGAATTTAAATAAAATGTTATCTATATATTCAAATCAAATTGTAATCTCTATAATAATATATATACAAGAGAGCTTCTATGGAGGAGCTTCTTGCCCCAGTCACTCATCTAAGAATTTCAACAAACATGTGACATACAAAATCTAGCAACCCTAATTATTTACTGACTACAACCTTTAAATCGTCCAAAAACGTTTTTCTTTCCACATGATTCATAATGGAACAAAAATCAAACACCATTATCACCATAGACAAGTCACTTTGCTTCTCTTCACACTTTACTCTCACATCAAAACCTCGAAACGTTCGATAACAAAAAAATCTAGAAGATTTCCTTTCCAAAAACCAATAGAAGCAAATGAACACTTGAAGATGAAAATGAAGTGAGGATGTGTCTATAACTAGGGCGAAGTGAGGATGAAGATGAACACTTGAGATGTCAACCACGCAGAGAAGAGAAAAAAAAGAAAAAGAAACCAAAAGCCACAACCATAGAGAAGAAACAAAAGTTGCGGAAGAGAAAAAAAAATGGTATGATTTTAAAAATTTGGGAGAAAGATATACAATGAGACAATAGAGGGAAGAGTCCAAATCAAAAACAAAAGCTGCGGCAAGAGACAAAACTCAAAAGAGTTCTTGTTAACGTCAACCAAATAGAGAATAATATTCACTAGAAATAAAAGCCGCAACTAGAGAGAAGAAATAAAAGCTGCGGAAGAGAAAAAAAAAGTATGATTTTAACGTTAACGTTAGTGTTAAAGTCAGGGTTATCTCACTTAATAGGAGAGACCAACTATCTAAGGTTTATTGGTGGAGTATGGAGTGGAGCACAGTTGATGAGACAAAAGATTTGGACTCCTATTCAGAGTTGGTTTTTCTCACATACTGTTAGACAATGTAATTCTGTTGTGGATGCCTAGGCTAGGAGAGCTAGGCTATTTGCTCTATTGTTAGTTTGGATGGAGTTTGCCACTCTAGATATAGTCAATTTTGTTTCTGTTGATTTACTAGCTTCTTGCTTAATATTATGGCTGATTTTCTTCTCAAAAAAAGAAAAAGAAAAAAAAAGGGTAGAAATTGAGTTTAATAAATATTAACAAAAAAGACATGTTCCTAAAAAAAAAAAAAAAAAAACAAAAAATGACATCTTTATCAGAAGAGGCAGGGGAAAAATAAAATAAAACTAATGGCCTTTTTTTTTTGGATGGAAAACTAATTGACTTTTGGTTGCATTGAAACCGCACATCTATATTTTCTTTAACTCAAGTTTCCATACTAGTTTAATAAGGTTTACATCAAGATAAATCATAATTTATGTAATGAGATTCAACTACTATATACATCGATTTGTGGCATCAACCCGGTCATTCTAATCAAAGTCTCAACAACCTCTTCTTAGTTATCTAAGAGAATATTCAAAGATAGAGTTATGTTAATTTATGTCTTTATTTTCAAAGAACTATTTTAGATAAATTTTGATGTTACTTTTATAGAAAATATAAAAAATTATTAAAATAAAAAATTAATATAAAAAGTCTATAAAAGTATTTCCTAAGCAAATGACCGTAAGACCAAATTAACAGACATTATGGATTGAATGTCTCTAATTACAACATTTGAAATTAAACTAATAAAATTAAAAATTACCCCCAACGGGAGACTGTAGTCTGTCTGTAGTGTACATGCAAATACAAGAGCGGGAATAACATACGGTTTAATTTTATATATTTTTAGCAATTTTTTTTTTTAAAAATATCTGATTCTGATCTCTGCTTCAGCCTTGAAGGACAAACAGTACACTACAGACTCAGACACACTCACTCCTCTTTCCTTCGCCGGCCACTCTCTCTCTCTCTCTCTCTCTCTCTGTCTCTCTCTATTATATACTATTCTATATATTAGCATTTTCAAAATTGGGAATTACAAGTCGTAGTACCAATTTGAATCGGATCTAACTCGAATTCCACGAAATGCGAACAACTCCGCTTTCTATTTCGATAGATTTCTCTCAAATTTTACCCTAATGCCGATTTAGTCGCCGATCGAAGCAGGCCCTAGGGTTTTGGTTGATTCACTCACAACAACAATGCAGCATCAGAGCTCGACGAGCTCGTCGTCGTCGTCGGCGGCGGCGCAACCGGAGGCCATACTGGAATGGCTTCAGAAGGAGATGAATTACAGACCGTTAGGTCCGTACACCGGGTCGAGCAACAAGTCACACTTACCTTCCATTGACTCGCTCCGCAAGATTTGCCGCGGTAACATGATCCCCGTCTGGAATTTCCTCCTCACTCGCGTCAAGTCCGAGAAGACCGTCGAGAATATCCGCCGCAACATCACGGTTCACGGAGGTGGCGGTGGCGGTGGCGGCGATGGCGGAGAGAGTGGAGGCGGCGGCGGACGAGGTGGCAGTTCGGTGAATTTGGGGAAAGAGGAGGGTAGGAGTAGAGGAAGTGGGAGGAGGAAGGAGAAGGCGGTGGTGGTGGAGGAGGGATTGGGCCCGGCGGAGGCGAGGGAGGCGGCGTTGCAGGAGAGGGACGCGGCGGCGAAGGAAGTCGAGAGGTTGAGGAATATTGTGAGGAGACAGAGAAAAGATTTGAGGGCTAAGATGTTGGAGGTTTCGAGAGAAGAGGCTGAGCGGAAGAGAATGCTTGATGAGCGCACCAATTACAGGTTTGTTTGTTCACTTTTTATAAAATGTGTCATTTACCGTATGTATTTTTTGCTTGTTGAACAGATTGAGGAATGGAATGATTGTATTATGATATTAGGAATGAGGAAAATTTGTTTAAGGTCTAGTATGTTTGTTCATTTTAAGGGGTTGTAGTTCTACACATTGCATAGTTTGTGTTAGTACTTATATAGTTACATTGACTTAATATATTTGAACACATTCTTGGTTGTTGGAAAGTGGATAGAGTGCTATGAGCCTTGTAGTTTAGTGGCATTGCTGGGTTTCTCCCATGTAGAGAATCTGAATTCAAATCACCACAACCCACTTATTGTAAGCAAAGAGAAAGTGCGCTGAGTTTGTTGAAGTAGATGGAGGATGCCAATGAGTGATTGCTCAACTGACACTTCCTCCTTTGATAATAATGGGGCGGAGGGTGAGGATTTGATTGCGAGACCCATTGGGTATAATGTGTATAACTTATCAATAAAAGAAAGAAGATAAGCAGCATTAGTATGAATTATCATAAACTGAATTGCATAGACCTTTTCCCAATATTGGTAGTTAATGTTTTAACTGTGTTACTTTTTCTGTTGGTGTGTTTTCGTAATTTGTCAATGTAATGTTTAAACTCAATCCTACAAAGCAATATACTGCAATTAATTGGGCTGGCTTCATAGCCTATTTACACCTACCCTACTTGCAATGGATATTCAAATAATTAAACATTTCGTGTTGTTCCTGGTAAATTTTATTGAAGAATCAGGTGCTGAAGTTGATGGCGTTTTCAAATAAGCTACCATCTTATTTCTTATTCATATATATAGAGAATCTATTCCATATAAAAACAAATAAGTGCATGGCTACATGTTCAAGAATAAAACTGTTGAATTTCATATGATTATGTATATTTTTGAGATATGTGGACCACATTGATATATGAAACTCATGGCCTTTTCTGTGAATGGATTTTTCTAAAGGGTACTATGTATCTGGAGTTTTCAATGTGGACAGGTCTCATATATGCTTACACATAGTGCAGGCACAAGCAGGTGATGCTGAAGGCTTATGAACAACAGTGTGATGAAGCAGCAAAAATATTTGCAGAGTATCACAAACGACTCTGTTACTATGTTAATCAAGCAAGGGATGCTCAAAGGTTAAGTGTTGATTCTTCAGTTGAGCTTATTAACAGCTTCAGTTTAAACAGTGAGAAAGAAGCAGTTTATTCAACTGTTAAGGGCAGTAAATCTGCAGATGACGTCATTGTTATCGAAACCAATCGGGAAAGAAATATCCGAAAGGCATGTGAATCTCTTGCTATGCATATGATTGAAAAAATACGCAATTCTTTTCCTGCTTATGAAGGAAATGGCATTCATTTGAATCCTCAATTGGAAGCAGCCAAGTTAGGATTTGATTTTGATGGTGAAATACCTGATGAGGTTAGAACTGTTATTGCAAATTGCTTGAAGAGTCCTCCTCAGTTGCTTCATTTAATTACTGCATATGCTTTACGGCTGAAGACTATTATTTCTAGAGAAATCGAGAAAATTGATGTTAGAGCTGATGCAGAAACTCTAAGGTATAACTAAACATTCTTTTTGTGTTCTATTTGTGCTCATATGACTCTCTTTAGTCTTGGTTCTGCTTTTTCAATGTTTGACTTTGGTTGTTCAGTTGGTGATATCTAATTAAAGTCTTCTACTTAGTACTTGTGGGAATCTTCGATCGTTGTTTGTTAATGAGATTGTTGCTAGCCTTATCTACCATACATTTAAAAAGTTTCTTGTTAAGTTCTTTTGAGGTCTTCTTGAATGATCTTTTATGGTGTTTTGGTGTTTGACTCAGGGCAGCCCGGTTATTGATTTACAAAAATACCCTCTTGACTCTAGGAAATTAAATAAAATAGTAATTAACTTAATTAACTAATAAGACCTTAAATGTTTATCAAAAAAAAAAAAAAAACTAATAAGACCTTAAATAAAATCTACTTGACCAATGAATATGCAATTGACTTCTAGAATTGAATAAAAATAAATTAAAATAAAATGTTCTTTATGCTTCACTCATCATTGCTTTTAGATAGAATAACCAAGCTTTGTTTGGTCCTATACTACACTCTTCATGTTTAACTATACGCACCCAAATTTATCGCAAAGCTTGGAGCCGGTTTTGATAGCTACAATGGAATCTTTATATAATTGAGTTTTAATGGATCATAGTGTTGCTCACAGAATGAACCATTTGATTCATCCATTTGATCCGACTTGACCCAATGGCAAATAAATGGTTTCAACTTGATCTGAAGTGGGTTGTTTTGGCCTTTAAACCTGACTTGTATCGGTCAGCTGGTGGGGTGTAGGTGCTTGCCACCTGCATAACCCGACTCTCCCATTGATTCCCCCACCCTTCTATGGCAGCTCCTCTCTCTTGTTTCAAACTTCCAATCGGTTTTTACTATTTTCTTGTATTATGAGGCTATTTGAGGTGCGCCAAAACACTTTTTCCCTGAAAGAGTGCTTGGCGTGTTAAGGCTCTTAAGGTCTCATCTATTGTTGGAACAGCAGCTTGAGGGAAGATTCTTACTTGTGATAATCTTATCAAGCGAAGAATTACCTAAGTTGGATGGCATTGTATGTGTTGGCAGAGTGGAGAGATGGTAGATCATTTGTTGATTCACTGTGATGTAGCCTATGATTTGTGGAGCTTGGTTTTTAGAACCTTTGGGATGCGGTGGGTGTTACCAAGGCATGTGGCTGATCTTTTGTTTGGGTGGAGGAATTGGTTTGGGAGGCAAAATTTGGAGATTTGGTACGTTATACCGTTATGCTTGATGCAGTTATTGTGGAGGGAGACGTATAACGATACTTTTGAAGATACAGACAACTGAAAGAATGATCAATTGGAAGCATTGTTGGTCTCGTGCGTGAGGGTCTTACAGCTAGCAATAATCTTTTAGAGTTTACAAAATCACTTTCATTTTGTGCTTACTTTTTTGTAGTTCTTTTAGGTTACATAATGCTCATCATCGTGAGCATGAAGTAACTTGTTTTATTAATAAATTTTATTACTTATATTAAAAAAAACCTTCCAATTGACCTTGGCACTGGTGTCCCTATATTCAGCTCTGGCAGTGTTAGGAATCCCAAATATAGTTTAGATGGATGAGATCCTAAGGGTTGAATTAGATTAGGAAAGTTAGTTACAATTAGAAGTAAGAAGCTGGTTAGTAGCCTAGCACACTAATCACTTTTATCACATGTGTATCTTATAAACATGTGATATTAGTTAGAGCACTTTGGAGATTAATTAATCAATAGTCTTAAGCCATGTGGGCCAATTAGATTAGGGCTAGTTATCTATAAATAGATCCATGTAGTCCCCTTTTTTTCATGTTGAATAATAAAGCAATTTGTTGCTTTTGGCATTTCCTTTCTCTCTTAATAATTCTTTGGAGGTTGAATAAAATGAATTAAGTCAATTTCCATATAATTTTCATCCATTTCCATGCACTTCCCATCCATCTCCTTTTGGAACCACTGGGTTCCTAACAGGCAGCCCCAGATCCATCACCAATGATCCCAGATTGGCAAGGAGCAATGCCAAACTCTCCTCTCTCCCTTGTCGTTTAACTGCCATCCTCACTAGATGAAACTGTCATAACCTACTGGTGATCTGAACACTCAATCCGGTTGAGTGGCCTAATTCTCCTCAATTGACATGGTTGGGTTGAGTGGTGGCTTTAACCCCTTCCTGAGCTTGACTGACCGGTGAACAGCCCTAATGGATCTCTATATGGTGACTTAAATTTCTCTTGCTACTTCAGAAACAAATGCTCTTACTTATTCTGTACACCAATTTGGATAGCATGGGCTATGCTACAGGGTTGTGTTGCTGGAAGAAGGTGGAGGATTTGACTATTCATTTGAGTAGAGCTTTGAGAATTGGAATGTGGTATTATTTTTTGGGTTAATGCTTTAAAAGTTATTAATTTGGCAACGATGTCAACTCAAGCATCTTGGAAATATGTAAATTTGTTGAAGGTCCTTTATTTGATTTATACTCATCTTTGGTTTAAAGGCTGCAGTGTCCCCATTTAGCATCCCTGTGGGCCAGTGTATATAATTTATTTCTCTAACTGCTGACATGGCGTTGTTTTCTTCTTGATCAAGTTAGATTTGTGGGTGTTCCACTGGTTTTATTGCTTTTATTCTGTCATTCTTTGCTAAAGAATTCATCATTTGTGCTTATAGTTCTCATTTTTTCTAACTTACTAAAAAAAATGGTTGTTTGAAGAAATGCTTTTTATGAGCCAGCTTAAATTTTTTCCCAATTGTGTCCAAAGTTAACCTTGATTTTAGCCTTTTTATTCATGAACATCAGGTGTTCTTTTTTTCTTGGTTATTTTGGCCCTTAAGGGGAGTTTGTTGATGCTTGAATTGGTGTTAAGTTGCGTGGAACATCATGCTGTACACCCATATCAACTATCATAGTATATCCCATATGTTTTACACCTTCAGCCGACTCTGGCTTTTATTTGGATTGGAGTTTTTGTGCCAACGTTGGAGTGTACATTCAGATTGTGCTTTTGTTTGTAGTGCTCTGTCTTGTGTGCCATGACTAGATATTAGGACAGAAAAATTCTCTTTGCCTCCATTGAGAGAGAGAGAGCGAGATTTGGTGTACCCAGTCTCCTTACTTTGTTTTCTGAAGTCTATGCTGCCCATGGGCGTAGGCATAAGGCCAATCACACAAATCTTGTCTCTGTTATGATTTATACTTCCATTTGACCTAAACTCGCCATACTTGATTTCACTCACAACAGAGTTTTTTCTGGAATTTTTATTAGTTAGCTGGTCTGTGTCACAAATTTAATGGATTCAGTTACACAAATTTTGTTCCCTTATTAGGTTACATCTACCTCTAAGGTTTGTTATGTTCCTATGCTACATCTGAATATCTAATGGAGAAGGATTGAGGCCAATGCGTTAATCACTAGAAGTTAGTAGGTTTCAGTTGTTTGTTGAGATCTGGTATGGATCTCTCATTATCTTCAAAACACCTACTATTTCTTTCCCTCCAACGACACCACATTAAACAATGGGGAACAATAATTGGATTGGTTGATGACTGCTTTGCGAAATCAATCATTCTCTTATATTCTTGATTTTGATTTTTGTAATTTTTGTACTTGGTTTGTCGACTCCTGTGCACTCCCTGCGCATTGGGGTGTCCCTTTTTTGATATCAATAAAACTTATTACTTTTCAAAAAAAGGTTTCAGTTGTTTAGTCACTAATAAATGAGAGCACACTAATGAGTCCCATCGAAATGACAGGGCGTTAAGTGTCACGAGTTTTCGAAGATCTAATGACTGGGCGTTAAACTTTACAATCTTTCGAAGATCCTTTTTAGATAATGTGCCTATATGAAATGCTGTTTTTGGTTTTCAAATTAACTCATACATAGTGGTATATATAGCAACATTACGTTTCTTATTTTTTGATTTTGATTTATAGGATGCTTGCCATTCATTTTAATTGATATCTTGTTGTGCTCAAGAAATGGATCATAATTTCTAGTCAATCATCCATCTATGTGTGTGTCCACAAATTGAAGTGGATAATAGTCTGTTTGGCCCCTGGTTTTCGAGTAGTAAAAGTGCGTTTATAACAAAAAAGGTGAAAAATATTGTGTTTGGTCCCATAGTTTCAGAAAAATTGTGTTTTGTGAAAATTCCCAAAAAATTGCATTTTAAAATCTGAGGTCACTCCCAACTTTTTTGGAAATGCTACTTTCAAATTGTATATTCACATTTTCACACATAATATTTTTAGGGTGTCAATCCCACAAATATCCTTAAAACATTTGCTTAAATGACCAAAATACTAGAAGCTGGTATTTATGCATAAAAATATCATGTAACTGTCATTGTAAATAGTTAACAAAAGATCTCACTAGTAAGCTACATGACTCAAATCTCAATCTTGTACTCTGCAAGGATTCAGAACTCTACCCCATAAACCTTACAACAATCAAATTTGAGTGCTGGGCTCCACGAACGGCTTACTTTTTAAATCAAACATGAGTGAGGACATTGAATTTTTCATGTGTGTGCGAGTTAATAAAAATATTGGACAAAGTGATATATAAGCTAGTGACTAGTGAGGATTTTGCAGAAAGAAAGCAACATAACCGAGAAAAGTAGCTTGAGAGCGTGTCTTATGTGGTTAATTTGGAAGGAATGCAATGCCTGAACATTTGAGGACATTGAGAGACCTGTGGATTTGTTGAAGCCTTTGCTAGCTAGGACTTTGTTTGGGTGATCTCGTATTTGGAGTTTTACGCATTGTATTTCCATGTCTGATTTCCTTATTTCTGTTAGCTCTTCCCTCTGATTTGTTTGTATTCGCTTCAAGTGTAGTGAGTTTACTATCGTAAACACATTTCACTTTTCTTATCAATAAAACTTTTATTACCTATCAAAAAAAAAGAAAAGTAGGCCTGCGAGCCAACAAGTGGATAAAAGTCAGAAAGCATGATTAGCTGTTGGGAGAGATGAATGAATAAAAAATGTGGTGAGACTGGTGGAGCAATGCAATGATCAATCATACATCTTTATTCTTTAATGCATTTTTTTATTTGTTTTAATTTTTTTGTGTCTGAATTTATTAGTATCTTCATATAATAATAAAAGCAACCAATTATTATTATTATTATTATTACAAATTTTAACATTGATTGCATTAAAAAAAGTGGCAGGATTACCTTAATAGCATTTTTAAGTCCTATTTGGTAATTTGCACCCAAAACAACAGTTTTAGACTAAAATTATCCAAACACTCAATTGACAGAAACAACAGTTTTTCACAAGTTTTACCAAACATGTTAACTATGATCTCAAAACACATTTAAGATTGCTGTTTTTTAAAAATGCACTGTTTTAAATGGCTGATCGAAGTGGACCCTTACTGGTAGACAGTTTTGAAGTGACATATTTATTTATATACTAAGTAGAAAATTTTTGGCATGATTTATTCCTTTGTTTGACTTTTGTCATCAATGAGCTTCATTTTTGTTCCATTTTGTGATTTTGTCCCAGGTGATACTTGATTTTTTTGTCTGTTCAGATTAATGAGGCCATTTCCTGGTGTTATGTTTCTGGTGAAGTTTCAGTCTCTTTATCAATGTAGAAACACCTTTTTAATGAATAGATACTTTCTGATTTCTTAATAGGTACAAGTATGAGAACAACACAGTCATGGATGTTTCTTCTCCTGATGTGAGCTCGCCATTACACTATCAGCTTTATGGCAATGGAAAGATAGGAGATGCACCTTCTAGAGGAACTCAAAATCAACTTCTTGAAAGACAGGTCCTTTTTTAGATGGTAGTTATTTGCATAGTTGTTTTTATGAGGCCTTGTAATAAGTGTTATCTGTAAGCTACTTTGTTATTGCTCTCTTTGGACCTTGCACTAATCATCTTTATGTTCTAAATTTTATTCAAATTGTAAGTAGTTATATTTCTATATCTGTTCTTATCAAGTTCATCTCTCTCTCTCTCTCTCACACACACACACACGTTTTTTTTTTCTCCATCCCAATAAAAGGCCTCATGCATATCATTGAAAATGGGTTTAAGCTGGTTTTAGAGCCAAACTCACACCTTTTTAACTTGAAAAGTGCTTCAAGTTAACCTTGCCCAATCTAGATCTGCTCTCTCTGTCTCTCTCTTCCCCCTCCCCCCCCCCCCCCCAGTTGATTTCCTTTAGGTGTTGAATTGATTCTAGTATGTCTTCTTGTACACAGAAAGCTCATGTTCAACAATTTTTGGCTACTGAAGATGCACGGAATAAAGCTGCAGAGGCTAGGGACTTGTGTCAAAAACTTGTAAAACGTTTACATGGAAGTAATGATGTAGTTTCCTCAAATTCACTTGGTGTTGGAGGTGCATCGCAAAATGTGGGTAGTCTTAGGCAATTCGAGGTAAGTCTGTGGATAAAATGGTTCCAGTTACCATTTATAAATGATCTCGCTAAAACATTGCCATGATTAGAGTTTGTTTTCTTCATAATTGTTCCATGTCATTTTTCCTTAAAGGTAATTTATTTACTAAAAAATAGATATTTCTGTCTGTTATAATAGATATGATTCTCTTATTGTTAGACTTTCAATATTCTGTTCTTGGTTGGTTTAAAGTGGAACATTGTGTGTTTTTCAGATCAAGATTTTTGTTAAATCTTTTTATACAATTATTGAGGCACCTCCTACATTGCTTAAAGCAAACTGTTGGTAGGTTTCACATATGTCAAAATTGAAGAAGAAATTTGTGTCTTTTTTATTTTTATTTTTTCCCTCTCCTTTTTCCGTAGTGTGACAATAAATTTGATTTTAGACATACATGGTGCACATTTGAGTTCTACAAACATAATGGTTATTGGGCATGAGATATGGAAACCAAGATTTTCTTGTTGATTTTTCAGAACAAAATAATCAATGTCTTTCATATCTTTTTTGTTTTTTGATTGGTAATAAAAGTTTGATTGTAAAAATACCACTTTATGCAAAAAGAAGGCACATATCTTTGTATCGTGATTATTTGTAGAGGATATGTAGTTAAGCGAAACTACTTATGGGTTTCCACTTGTGTAAACATAATATCAATGGGCATGAGATTTTACAATCAAAATTTTCTAATGCAATCAATGTCATTCATCTCTTTAGTATCCTAGTTAGTTAATGTGAAAAAATTGTTTGTGAGGTTGGGGAACTACTTCCAGGCTACTTGCTGCATATTTTCAGAATTTTTTTTGGATAACCTAGTGTGGAACAGATGTAAGAGGTTAATATAACTCATCAATATTATCATCCCAGTTGACACATTGTTATGGTCATTTGTGTGGATCCTTTAGAGGTGTGATAACCTTATGTTGAGCCTTGTATTTTATCATGTAACCTTATGTATTTTTTGGATAACCCTAGTGTGAAACAGATGGAAGAGGATAATAAAACTCATCAATATTGTCATCCCAGTTGACACATTCTTATGGCCATTTGTGTGGATCCTTTAGAGGTGATAACTGATGACCATATGTTGAGCCATGTATTTTATCATGTAACTTTTAATATGCTAGTTTCCATTATCCTGTCTTTCTCAGAAACATATATTGTACTCCTACTTTATAGATTTTTGTGCATGTTAACATGCCATTCTTGGGGGACCAATTCTTGATGCTCATTTGTACTTATCAAAAAAACAAAAATTCTTGATGCTCATTTGTTGCGTATAATCTTGAGGTGCATTTCTTCATTAATGTATATTGTCTTGATGAGTTGTCTTTACACAACTTTCTACACCTTAGTTAAATCCAATCAAATGGCACTTGATGTGTAATTCATTGTAGACTCACATTAAATGTATTTTGTGAACTAAATACAGAAAGTATGCAAGATATGAGGTAATAATATAATAGGTACCTTTTTTATCTATAAACTTTTATTAGGTTTTTGATGGGCTGGACATTATTTCAATTTTTTTTTTTTATGCGAAGAATGGAGGGAATGCCAAAGGAGGGAGGACTGTTTTTTGATTTATTGAGTGGTACTAGTTGGGCTGCTTCATATTCTGCTTCTTTGTTGGTGCAGTTGGAGGTCTGGGCTAAGGAGCGAGAAGCTGCAGGGTTGAGGGCTAGCTTGAACACACTGATGGCTGAAATACAACGTTTGAATAAACTATGTGCAGAGAGGAAAGAAGCTGAAGATTCTTTAAAAAAGAAATGGAAGAAGATTGAAGAGTTTGATGCCCGCAGATCTGAACTTGAAACCATATATACTGCTCTTCTTAAGGCTAACATGGTAAGATATCTCAACTTTAAAATCAGCTCTGTTTGGAGGCTTTGTTAGGGCATAATTTGTTGTTCCATAGAAATTGGACGGTCTTATTTATTTTGTATAGCATTGAGAAATTCAATAAAGCTAGGGATACAATAAAAAATCACAAATTAGCCTTCCACCTCACACATGGGGCCACCACAATTTAAATTATAATTCTTTTATAAGGGAACCTCTCTGCATGGAATTTAGGCTTTGGATTTAGATGCTTGAAAATTCCATGGATTTTTTTGAACATTAGAACTGAGTAAAATTCCATTTCAAAATTCCTCATTCAGGCACAATGTTAGCTTGCCAACTGAAAACAAATAGGGAACATTATTTTAGATTGTTTTCTATATAAAGCCAGGGGGCTCTCAATAGCTATCTGGGCTTTTATGTTCATTTTTCCATTAATGTTTAGTTTTCTAGTCTTCAATTCATTTATGTCCTGCGGCAATATATTTATATTGTAAAAATAAAATATGGATTCATTTTTGCATTTTTGGCTGTTGTTTCTTTTTGTTAAACAACGTAATTCCAACAGTATATAGCTTTTTTATTTGTCATAAATGATTTTCTGGTAATTTCATTATCTTGTAGGATGCCGCTGCATTCTGGAATCAGCAGCCATTAGCTGCAAGGGAGTATGCATCAAGCACTATAATTCCAGCTTGCTCAGTTGTTGTGGACATTTCCAATGGTGCAAAAGATCTTATTGATAAAGAAGTTTCTGCTTTCTATCGAAGTCCTGATAATAGCCTCTACATGCTTCCATCAACCCCACAGGTTTTTGAAACTATGATGGAACAATTTAATGCTAAATTCAATTAACAACTTATCCATAGAATGTTGAGCAATCATTGTTTATGGAAATTGTTGGTTTGGTTGTTTTGTGGAGGAGGTAATCTATATATTATTCTCATTGAGTATGGACTATGTATATTGCTGGTAATCAACTATGCCATTTTATAATCTGACTAATTTTTCTATAGGTAACTACAATTGCTAATTAACAGTCATTGGTTTTTGTAGTAGTTTTAGATCCTTTTTTTCTTAGGTGAGACTCAATTGTTCAAATCTGTTGAAGTAGAGAAGAGTAGGTTTTGAACATGTAACAGAGTTAGATAAGAATCAATTAGTGGTCACATGAGATTAATAGTGGATCATACTAAGGTTTGCTCATTGTGTCTAAGATAGGCATGAACGTAAATCTATAATAAAATAGTTATAATAAGTTTTTATAAAGAAAAGAATATGCATCAAGAGGTGCTGCATTCTTAGGCAGGGTTACATGTCTTTGGTGTCACATTTCTAAGCCATGTCCAGTGCTAGTGATAAATTGGAATTGCTAATGCTGCCTCACTGTATACATGTCAAAAGTTGCATTCTTTTCTTAGCATATAAACTTATGCTGACTGAAAAATCTTTCCTTCAGTGTGAGAAATTTTTTTTCCCCTGAACTCATGGAACTGTCGAACATCCTAATCTAGAGAAAGATTCCTTTATTCTGAAATTTGTGATGGATTGCCGTTGTGATGGTCCTCATGGCTCTTGAGATACTTTTTGTAAAACGCATGAACCTTTTTCTTAACCATTGCCTGCAATGAAGCAATTTGCATCTTTTGCGGGACCTGAAACCTATCATTTATTTGCCTGAGCTATAAAGTGTTGTGTGGTTCAAATACCATAGATACCATTGTCACTTATAAAAAAAACCATTTATAATATTTTGTCAATTCTGTGATACATTGACATCCAAGTTGGATGTTGACAATGTTGTCATGGCCTAATGGGATTCCTAAAATTGATTACTAGTAACTAATTATGATGACATCATTGTATGGAAAACTCAACTTTCTAGTGTGCTTGCCATGGTTTCAACCACATATTTATGGGATTCAAATTTTCTTTATGCTTTTGAGCCCCTAAAATTTTCTGTAAAAGCATGAATCCATGAGCTGTTGGACTTATCTTTTTAATTGCCTTAGGCACTCTTGGAGTCCATGGGGGCTAATGGATCTACCGGACCTGAAGCTGTTGCTGCTGCAGAAAAGAATGCAGCTTTGTTGACTGCAAGAGCTGGTTCCAGGGATCTTTCTGCAATTCCATCAATATGCCGTGTTTCAGCTGCCCTTCAATATCCTGCTGGTGAGTTTTGGTCATTAATATAGAAAATGCTAGTGTCATGGCTTATATAACAGGCCTAGTTACCTTCCTGGGTGTTTTAGATGTGTTTTTAAAGATTTTGATAGTTATTTATTTTAAAATTTTAAAATAAACATTAAATATGCTTATACATGATGTAAGTATAAAATACCTGGGAAGCACGGGTATGGGAATGGGTATAGGTACAGATATGATATGGTGACATAGCAACTTTTGAAAAATTAGCCCTTCCTAGGAAGCATGGGTACGGATACAACACCCCAAATGAAGTGTCATTGCTTCCTAGATAAAATACCTATATATAGATACACACACACACACACACAAATTAATCTTTGTCGTGTTGTGTCCTAATTTTTCAAGAATTTCCGTATCGCCGTGTCTTGTGTCATGTCATGTCCGTGTCCCTGTCCATGCTTATTAGCATAGAACTAATTTCTGGAAATTCTTGGATTCATAGAGTTCTATGAAAAGGTTCAAAGGAAGCACATATGGTTGATTTGGTATGTTCTACAGTTTAAATAAGAACACTCCAAAATCCCTGACATGTTCATCAGGGACAGTCCTGCATTTGTGGAGGAAAAAAAAAATTCCATTGATTTTAAATATGTTTTGAATATTTTTGTTAGTTGTTATTTATTTTGAAAACTTAAAAATAAACATAAAATTTTCCTAAAAATAAATAAAATTTACCTAAAGATATATATATATATATATATATATATTAATTATTGTTATCCCCACTGTGTTGTGTCCTAATTTTTCTAGAATTGCTGTTTCACTGTGTCGTGTCCTTGTCCATGTTCATGCTTCTTAGATTTAAAGCCTCTGATTTTTTTTTGAATTGTCAATTAATAAATTTGTTTGTGTTATTAATACTAAAATATAAGTTTATTAGACTGGACTTCCTCATTTTGCAAGGTGGATAAGGTCCATTTGATTGGTGTGCATCGACATCGACCGAGTGTTCTTTAGACTTGTTTTTCTCTGTAGAGACCATCACTGCTCATCAATTAATACTTGGTTGATGCCCTACTGATTTGAGCAATTGTTGAATGCCCACTTGATGGGCATATGCCTGCTATGGTGTTTTTTTCTTTTAAAAAATCATCAACTAATTTTTTTTACACCATAATCAGGTTTGGAGGGTTCAGATTCTAGTTTATCATCAGTATTGGAGTCCCTGGAATTCTGTTTGAAACTTCGTGGTTCTGAGGCTAGCGTGTTGGAGGACTTGGCAAAGGCAATCAATTTGGTTCATATACGGCAAGATCTTGTTGAAAGTGGTCACGCATTGTTGAACCATGCTTACCGTGCTCAACAAGAATATGAAAGGTGAAGCTGAAAATGTCTTCTTGATTGGCATTTTGTTTGTTTGTTTTTTCTTTTTTAAGCATCCATCTTCTTCCTCACTGAAAATACTATGGTCAATAACTTGAGTATCTTTAAAAACACGACCAGGCTAGGTATTCTACCAATCTGGTTTGTTTTGTTTGTCTGGGCTGTTTCAATTTATTGCTGATATCTGTATCCTTTGATGCATGCATCTAGTTCTATTTATTTTCCGTTCTTTGCCTTGTGCTGTCTTGGAAGATGTTTTACATGATCAAGCCATTCCAATCAGGAATGATCCCATATGCATTGCAATTATCTGTCACTTTTTTGCCTCTCATAATTTTCTAACTTTATAGCAATACAACTTGTTTAATATTGACTACTTCTTGCAGGACAACAAGCTACTGTTTGAATTTGGCTGCTGAACAAGAAAAAACTGTCATGGAGAAATGGTTGCCCGAGCTTAAGACTGCAATCTCAAATGCTCAAAAGTCTTCAGAAGATTGTAAATATGTTAGGGGTTTGGTGAGTAACTACCATTGGTAAAAAAATTAGTCATCTGTTGAAGCACTGTCTGTATGTTTTGTGTCATGCATTTTGCTCTCTCTCTCTCATGCATAATTTTGTTGGTTGAGAAATAGAGTGTGGGTAGGATGAGAGGTGATTTTCTCTTTCCTTCCCATCCCATCCCATCCCCTCCCCCCAAAACAACAAAACACAAGCACACACAAAAAAAGAGCTTTTATGCTGCTTTGCTTGATTTTATGAACTATTAGAGGTTCTATATTTTAAATGGATTAATTTTCAAATAAAGTTTAACATTTTGGGAGTTAAATTAGTATGGGTATTCTAGTTTTTCTTTAGGACTAATGCCTCCTACTTCTTGAAACCATTAGTGCTCTGATTGGGGCTGAGTTCAGGTTATGTCTCAACCACCTAAGGGAGTACTTGTGGCCCCAAGGCATTGGTTTCTCAAAGAATAGAGGAGCTACTATGGCCATGCCTAGGGACAGTTGCCATGGCTGGTCCCTTGCACAAAAAAAAGCCCTTTTCTTCTCAGGAAAAAAAAGTATGGTTTAGATTCTTTGTTTGGGAAACTGCATGGATAATTTATTGTCTGGCCAAATCTCTGAATTTGGTAAGCATGATATAAGAATATTTTAGATAGATCTTAATTTGTCCTTTCCTTGCATTGGCACATTTAGTTGCTGTGCTTTAATATGGTGCAGCTTGAGTCTCTTGTGATAGTTTCTTAATTGAGATTCAAAATCTAGGGATGATAGGTAATGATTATGAGATTATCTGACTGCTTTTCCTTGTGCTTTGTTTGCATGCTTCATAGGAAACATTCTATTTTCCTTTACTTTGCATTTGATGGATGCCCAATTGTGTTTGCCATATCATATTTAGGAACTAATGAAATTGGCTGAGTTTCAAAGTTGTATGGCAAGAACAAAAGATTAATTCCAAGTAGAAGTATGAAGCTACTTCTGTAGGATATTTTCTAAATTCAACAGTTAGCATTCTTGTTCATGCTTGTAAATCACTGATAACATAAAATTGATGTTATCTTTATTTACCTTTAAAATGTGTAGAGCCTCTTATTTTTGCATGTGTTTTTATTTTTTTATGTTTATTTTTTAACAACTTCTTTTAAAAACTTCAATCCCTTATACAGCGTTATTTTCCTTCAGTACTTCAAATTGTATGCATGACTTTTGAAACTCTCTGTTTAAACTCATATATGCTAAACAGCCTGGACGGTATATCTGCGTCTAGGTTTCAGAACCTGTCCCTTCTTCCATATCTTTGCTATAGTCTGTCATTATTAGCTTTTTCTGCAAAATGTCTTTATATGTTTAACTTAAATTCAATGATGGGTGAGAGTAATTGTACTTCAGGTCAATTGTCTTAGGGCCAAAAGGCATCTTCTCCCCTTATACACAAGGGTGCATGGGTTGTAATTGACTATTATGAAAGATTGATTATTTTTCCGTTACAGTCAGTTGGTGGCTTAATCATTCCTTTTTGTTCTTTACTATTTTATTTTAATTATATATATTTATCCGTGTATTGTGCATGACTGCAGCTTGATGAATGGTGGGAGCAGCCAGCATCAACTGTTGTTGACTGGGTTACAGTCGATGGGCAAAATGTTGCAGCTTGGCATAATCATGTGAAGCAGCTTCTTGCATTTTATGATAAGGAGCTGTTGTAAATAAAATCTTTGAGCACTCAGGGCAACAAGATGTTTCCGGAGACTCTGCCTTCATTGTTTTTCCACTTTCGCATCAATATGGTAAACTTCATAAACTGCAGCCTGGTGAAAGTGGCATGCTGCACGGGGTACACTTTGCTGAAGCGTGTGGAGGCATCTATTCAGAACATCTTTTAAGTACGGTTTGATTTGGGGGAGATGGCAGTTGGGGCTTCTATTCATTTTCTGTTTGACTTACATCCAGACCAATCATTTTTCCTTTTCACAATAGAATTTGTACAGGATTGTTCGTCCTCACCAGGATCTTTTGTATCATAGGCCATCATAGTTCTAGAGTTTTGGGTGAGTTGTTCTCTCATTTTGGGGCTTTATTAGTGCTATGTGATTTAACATTTGAAATTTACTTCAGCCACTTTTAGTCTATTTGGCATTACTAAAGGAGATGATTGAGAAGATAAAAGTTCCCACATTCTCCTTCTACTTTCTCCGCAAAAAGTTATTTTCATTGCACATTATATTAAATTATTGGGTGTCGTTGAGTATTTAGAATTGTGGTGTCATTGTTCATATATCCATACCTTCAGAGCATGGAGATGTACTCGAAGCCTTTAATTACAGTTATGACCAATGCTTTAAAGATGTTTCCAAGGTTCTCTTTTTGTCTTACAAGGGCTATTACAAAATTTGACGGATGTAGAGTAAACAGACTCAACGAAGGAAAAGAAAGAAGAAAATCTTCTCGACGCACGATTAGCTTTTTTTGCTATCGTGCGCTAAAGCCTATCTTGGCCGCTTCGTGAGCTCTAGCTCCATCGTCGATCATTCCCTACCCTTCGTGGGTATCTCTTTCCTCCTTAGTGAGCCTCATCTGCCCTGTTCGTGGGTTTCCTTTCCTCCTCGTGGGTATTGTTTCATTGCTATTGTTTCGCCTGCCACCGGTGAGTTTCACTCTGCCAGTAGCAAGTGTTTTTTCTCTAGCTAGTGGGTCTCGCTGCTATTTACTCTTAGCCAACGCCATATGAGCTCCAATCTTCGACAGTGATTACGTCTTTGGTGAGTACGCATCCAACTGGCTGTATTTTTCCGCTGCTATAATTGCTGGGTTTCCTTGAGGTTTGATTTTATTTTGCTTTTGGAATGGTGAAGCTATTTAGATTGGATGTTGTAGTCCTTTAATTTGAGGGTGGGTTTTTTATATTAAATTGTTGCTCTTGTCTTGGGTATGAGAATCCTATCTTGGAATTGTCGGGGTGCTGGTAGAGCCCCAACAGTCAGAGCTCTCAAGGCTCTGGTTCATAGAGAAAGACCAGATATTATCTTCATCTTCGAGTCAAAAGCAAAGTCTCCTAGGGTAGAAAAAATCAAAGAATGTTTGAAGTTTAGAAGATGTTTTTGTGTAAATGCGGAAAATAAATCTGGTAGCTTGGCCTTATATTGGGCTAAGGGAGTTAGTTTGGAAGTTATCTTTGACAATAAAAATATCATTGCGTGTTTAGTATATTCTGATCCTCCTACAGATGTCTGGCTTCTACTCCTGGTTTACGGACCTCCTAAAGTTGCCCACAGAGAAGCATTTTGGGATTTAGTCACAAACATTACAGAATCATTCTCAGGCCCGTGAATGCTGTTGGGCGATTGCAATAGTTACAGTTCAAGCTCAGATAAGTTTGGTGGGAGCAGCAGAGGGGATTACTCCTCCAAGCCTTTTCGTAACTTCCTATCCAATGCAGCAGCTATTGAGCTTGGGTTCCATGGACCCCAATATACATGGGTGGGTCGTAGAAGTGGTGGAGTTCATGCAAGACTTAGATTAGACCAGGGATGCTGCAACCAGGAGTGGCAGGAGACGTTTCCTAATGCAGGAATAAAGCATTTGGTTGCCCCTACATCTGACCACAAGCCAATTCTTCTCGATCCTCATTTTGAAAACAACAATATCAACAAGCCATTTTGCTTTGAGGCAATGTGGGCAAGAGATCCTGAATGTGAGGAAGTCGTTGATCAAGCTTGGAGAAAAATAATTTTTTGGCTCCCATGGATTCAATCTGATGAAAAAAAAAATCCCACGCAGGCTTTTTGCTGAGTAAGTGGAACAAAACTAGTTTTGGACAAACCGAAACAAAAATCCAGGAGCTAGAAAGGTGCATTGAGGTAATTCAGTCAAAACCTTCCAGTAAAGAAGCCTTAGAGGAAGAAGCAATCCTTATGGTGGAATTAGAAGAGTGGCAAACCAGAGAAGAGCTTAGAATGAAGCAAAAGTCCCGTGAGTTATGGCTAAAAGAGGGGGACAGGAACTCAAAATTTTTTCATGCCTCCACTTTGATTAGAAGAAGAAGAAACAATATTTCAGATATTAAATTAGAGAATGGGCAAAGAATTTATGGTAGGGAGGATATTGAAAAGTATTTTGAAGCTCACTTTAATGAGCTATATAGCACTTCAAATCCAGCCTTCCCTGCTGACTTGGAGAATCTAATTGAACCAAGTATATCTGCAGCCGAAAATGCAAAGTTGCTCAAAATCCCTTCAAAAGAAGAATTTAAAGCACTATCTTTGAGATGAACCCACTAAAAGCCTCTGGGCCAGATGGTATGCCTGGATTATTTTTCAAATTTTTTTGGCATATTGTAAGGAACCAACTCATACAATCAGTTCAAAGCTTTTTCAGAGATGGATGGCTTCTAAAGGATATGAACAAGACCTTCATCACCCTAATCCCAAAGGTTCAAGGTGCTTATAACTTTGGGCATTTCAGACCTATCAGCTTGTGCAATTTTTGTTACAAAGTTATTTCAAGAATTTTGGTGGTAAGATTACGACCGCTGCTAGATAAACTAATAGACTCTGCACAAGTAGCTTTTGTCCCTAACAGAAATATAGCTGAGAATGTTTTGTTGGCCCAAGAAGTAGTGCACTCTTTCTCCACCACTAAGAAGAAAAATGGGTTTGTGGGTTTGAAGTTAGACTTCCAAAAGGCTTATGATAGATTGGAGTGGCCTTTCCTAATTCAGGTATTAAAAAATTTCGGTTTTCACTAGAAGTTAATAAATCTCATATACCAATGTATCTCTACTGTGAGTTTCAATCTTTTGCTAAATGGGGGAATTGGCCCAAGCATCAATCTGTCGAGAAGCCTAAGACAAGGGGATCCCCTATCCCCTTATCTTTTCATTATTGGGAGCGAAGTTCTAGCCAGAATGATCAATAGAAGCTCAACCCAAAGATTAATTAATGGCATTAAGATTGCCCTTTCAGCACCTGGAATCTCAAAACTCTTCTATGCAGATGATGTTTTATTGGTCTGCAAGGCAAAACATTCAGAGATCAATGAAATTATGAACATCCTGGGAAAATATTGTGAGTGGTTAGGCCAACAAATCAACTTTGAGAAATCAAGAGTCTTTGCTTCAAAAGGGGTTCAATCTCAATTCCTAAACTAGCTCAGGAATCAAAGAGGTTTAAAGAAGTTATCTTAAGGTACTAAATATTTGGGAGTTCCTTCATTCCTCTCAAGCAGCAAGAAGGACTTTGCTTATCTCAAAGAAAATCTTGAATCTAAGGCAAGCAGTTGGAAGTGCAAATCTTTGTCTTGGATGGGAGGAGCAACGCTAGTGAAAACTGTAGCCTTGGCTACTCCGCTATAAACTATGTCACGCTTTCTCATACCAAAATGTTTATGTGAGGAGATGGACAGTATGCTAAAAAAATTCTGGTGGAGCCCATCAAAGAACTCAAACCGTTATTTTACCCCTCTAGCTTGGGACAGTTTATGCCAACCAAAAAATTTGGGTGGCCTTGGTTTTAGGCACTTCCCAGATATCAATATGGCCATCCTCTCCAAAGTTGCTTGGTGGATTTTAAATCAGTCCAACAGACCATGTGTGGAAGCACTTATTGCCAAATACAAGGTGAGAAGAAATTGGCTCAATGCTGAACCATCCAAAAAGGCTTCTTGGGCATGGAATAGTGTGGAATCTGCTAGGCATTTTCTTGTGGCTGGAGCTTGTAAGCAAGTCAGCAATGGGGAAAGTATCCTCACGTGGGAAGATCCTTGGGTCCCAGACCTATCAACCTACAAAATGGTACCTTGGTCACCTGAAAATCAATCTAGTTGCTTGGTGGTGTCACAGCTTCTAACTCCAGATAAATCAAGGTGGGACGAGTTGAAACTCTATGAATTATTCACTGAAGACTCAGCCAAGGCTATCAAGAAATTTCCTGTCAAAGTGAGCCAAAGCGAGGACAATTGGTTATGGTTGAAATCCCATAATGGAAAACACTCAGTGAAGTTGGCATACAAGGAAATTTTAGCTCTATCCGATTCCATTGAGTCTGACTAGGTGAAGTAAAAAATCTAGAAATCCAAAATACATGATAGACTTAAGATGGTCTTATGGAGAGTTGCCTCAGACATTCTTCCCGCCAAGGAAAATTGATTAGATTCTTTCCATCCATGGATCCTAACTGTCCTCTATGTGATGCCTCACTTGAATCTTCCTTGCATCTTTTTGTATTCTGTCATGCAGCCAAATCTTTGTGGGCTGGTAATGTTTGGGGCTGCAGACCGGATGCAATGCAGTTTGATAATCTAGGTTAGTTTATAAACTTTCTCTTAGCCCCCCAAGTTTCTTTCCATGGCTCTTCTAACAAGGAGGAGTTCCTTTTATTTGGGGCTTTGGTGTTGGAGCATCTTTGGTTTCCTAGAAACCATGTTGTTCACAAAGGAATTAATTTTCCCCAGATAAAGAACTACAAATAATCTTGAAAAAATTTAATGAAAACCTTGCTGTGCTCACTGATGTCCCCCTAGTGTTGCCTAGACCATTTGTTTATTCTTGGAATAGGCCGGAGATAGGAGCTGTAAAGATAAATTGCGATGTGATAGTGACGTATTTTACAGGCTGACGGCACATTAAGAAGGCTGACGGGAATATACAATCCGTCAGCCATTGTCATTGACGCCTTTTTTGACGTTTGAGGCCACACCCCTTACGTGGCGATGTTAGGCTAAAGGATCAAGATAACGAAGTCAAGATTGACGGTCATGGTTGTGAGGGTCCTTAGATGACGTTCTTTTTGGAAACGTACCTAGGCTGACGGTAGTATGGGAGGTACACGTTGGCTGACGACCTTGACAGGTAAAGGCTGAAGGAGTAATCCAACCTCCATTCTTAATCTATCTTGACTTCTACATACATGAATATAAGGAAAGTTCTTTCTCTACACGTTTGACCTTAGTCAAAAAGATCCCTATAAGGAAAATGGCTCTATACGATACGCAAAGATCCGCAAATTACTCTTCTAAAAGGAAAGTACTTCCTTGCCAAGACGTTTATTTCGACTCTACACCACTATATAAGCCCCAGAAACTCTCATGACAAAAGGTACACACAACTATCCCAACTCTGACACTCTAGGGTTGTTTAAGGCTCTAACTTGACCTTCGGAGGGTTTTTGGCTAGCACCACACCGGTGCTCTCTTTTAGGTCACTTTGTTTTCTCTTTGCAGGTGTTGACTCGAGTTGGAGAGTGCCTGTAGCTTACTGGTGATTTTTTTGACCTCATCAGTTGGTGCTGTCTGTGGGAAATCGAAACGAGAGCATAGAGAAGACTATCTAGCTCTTGCTCTATCCCTAAGACAAAAATTTGCATGGTACTCACCAGATCAATGGCAACAACCAACAATCAAGGCGAAGAACCGCACGCTACGGCGCTAGAGAGGCAAGTCCAAACGCTCGCGGCGGCAGTTGAGCGCCTCACCAGACAGAATCAAGATCTAGAGGAGCAACTACGACAAAGGAATGCGCACCAAAGTGCACCAGAGGAGGACCAGGAAGGTGCTAGCCCGGAATGGAGGAATGCGGTAAGGCCTGAGGGTAGCAACACCCCGACTAGACTAGAGCGGCAGGTGACCAACCTACCGTTTGTTTCGGACGCATTGCCGCCTCATATCACAGCTGAGATGCAACAAATGAGGGAACGTATGGACGCAATGATGAGCGCCCTGAGGGGACGAATCTCAAGCGACCTGGACGACCTAGTCCATAGAACAGATTCGCCCTTCACAGCAGTCGTGAATTCGTACCCTCTTCCTCCAAAGTTCTGCATGCCACACATCGAGAACTATGACGGATCCAAGGATCCTTTGGATCATTTGGAATCTTTCAGGACCCTAATGCATCTTCAGGGCGTGCCGGACGAAATCATGTGTAGGGCCTTCCTCACTACGTTGAAAGGACCTGCGAGGGATTGGTACAGCCGACTGACGCCTAACTTCATCAACACTTTTAAGGAATTAGGCGCACAGTTTGTATCACATTTTATCGGGAGTCACCGGCATAAAAAGTCTACTGCGTGTTTGTTGAACATCAAGCAACGAGAGGATGAGACCTTAAGATCGTACTTAGACTGATTCAACAAGGAATCCCTCTCGATAGAGGAGGCCGATGATAAGATACTTGTGGCAGCATTCACCAACGGGCTACGGAAGGGTAAGTTCCTATTTTCCTTGTACAAGAATGACCCAAAAACTATGTCTGACGTATTTTACAGGGCGACGAAGTATATGAACGCGGAAGACGCGTTACTGGCTCGAGAGGACAAGCCCAGAAAGAGGGAGAGGCAGGAAGATGCACAGCCGGACATGCCACGAAAAATGGCCAGAACCAAAGAACGGCGGGATGATCGACGACCCAAACCGCCTACAGGAAGATTCACGAACTTCACTCCCCTAAACGCACCCATCGACCAGGTACTAATGCAGATTAAAGATGAGGAAACTTTAGCCTTTCCTGGCAAGCTGAAGGGAGATCCCAACAGGAGACCAAGGGACAAATACTGCCGTTTTCACCAAGATCATGGCCACGACACCGCCGATTGCTACAACTTGAAACAGCAAATAGAGGCTCTTATTAGGCGAGGAAGGCTGCAGAGGTTCGTCAATAAGGAGAGGGCAGACCTGCCGCAAAATCAAGCCCCTCGGCAAGACAATGATCGCCCCAAGCAACCTGCCAGAGACATAAGGATGATTGTAGGAGGAACTGTGACTGTTGGGTCATCCAAAAAGGCCCGAAAGACATACCTCAGAACGGTTCAGAACGTCCAGATGGCAAGTCCCGCACTTGAAAGGTCGCGGATCGACAATCCCACCATCGAATTTTCAGAAGGAAACGCCCGACGCCTTCATCATCCCTATGACAACGCTCTGGTCGTCACCATACAGGCAGGAGACTACAACATACACCGAGTCCTTGTAGACAACGGTAGTTCGGCAGACATCCTTTACTATCCCGCTTTCTAACAGATGGGGATTGGAAGAGAACGACTAATTCCGACTAACGCCCCGCTCGTTGGCTTTGGGGGAGCAAGGATACTTCCACTTGGCATTGTTACTTTGGCAGTAACCATTGGAGACTACCCACAGCAGGTCACTCGAAACGTGACATTCCTAGTAGTCGATTGTTCGTCGGCCTACAATGCCATCATAGGGCGTCCAACCCTCAACTCGTGGAAAGCTGTGACATCGACATACCATCTGATGATAAAATTCCCCACTGATCATGGGATTGGAGAATTGAGAGGAGATCAAGTATCCGCACGCGAATGTTATATGGCTATGATGGAGATGGACAATCACATCCAGGCCATGAATATAGAGGAGCGTCGGGTGGCGACGGAACCTGCTGAGAAGCTCGAAGACGTGCTTCTCGACGAAGCCCGTCCGGAGCGAACAACCAAAATCGGCACCCTAGCCAGCTCGACGGTACGTCAAGAACTCGCGAACTTCTTGAAAGAAAATAGGGACGTGTTCGCATGGAGCCACGAAGACATGCCAGGGATCGACCCATCAGTCATGGTGCACAGGTTGAACGTGTCGCCATCTTTCCCGCTCGTCTGACAGAAGAAAAGAACCTTCGCTCAAGAAAGAGATCAAGCAGCAACAGAAGAAGTCCGCAAACTACAAGAGGCGGGATTTATCAGGGAAGTATACTACCCTGATTGGTTAGCAAATATCGTGATGGTCAAAAAGAACAACGGGAAATGGAGGATGTGCGTCGACTTCACGGACTTGAACAAAGCATGCCCCAAGGATAGCTATCCCCTCCCGCGAGTCGACGTCCTGGTGGATTCCACGGCCAAACACCAGCTGCTGAGCTTCATGGATGCGTTTTCTGGGTATAATCAAATCCGGATGGACGAAGCCGATCAGGAGAAGACCTCGTTCGTGACCAGCCAATGCCTCTTTTGCTACAAGGTCATGCCCTTTGGTCTGAAAAACGCTGGTGCAACCTATCAGAGGCTCATGAATAAGATGTTTACGCGGTAGATTGGAAGAAACGTCCAAGTATATGTTGACGACATGCTCGTCAAAAGTCAAAGGGAAGAGGCCCATTTGGAGGATCTCAAGGAAACATTTGACACTCTTCGCTCCTACAACATGAAGCTCAATCCAAGCAAGTGTGCCTTTGGAGTGACGGCGGGAAAGTTCTTAGGGTACATGGTATCCCAAAGAGGTATCGAGGCCAACCCGAACAAGATTCAGGCCATTATAGGGATGGCCCCTCCTAAAAATATGAAGGAAGTACAAAGCCTCAATGGCAGGGTCGTCGCGCTTAGCAGATTTGTGTCGAAGGCGGCAGACAGATGCCTACCTTTCTTCCGAACATTGAAAAAATCCTTTGAATGGACGGCTGAATGTCAACAGGTGTTCAAAGATCTGAAGGTCTATCTCTCTTCACCACCGTTACTAAGCCCCTCACAGCCAGGAGAAGAACTATTCCTCTACCTGGCCGTTTCCCAAGCAGCTGTCAGTGCGGCCCTAATCAGAGAAGACGACAAGATTCAACGGCCCGTGTACTACGCGAGCAAGGCATTGCACGGTGCAGAGGAGAGATACCCCCCCATGGAAAAACTCGCCTTCGCCTTGGTCACGGCGGCCCGCAAACTCAAGCCATATTTCCAAGCCCATACGATAATTGTCCTAACTGACAAACCTTTGTGACGAGCAATGGGCAGCCCTGCAGCCGCCGGGCGAATGGCATTATGGTCAATAGAATTAAGCGAGTTTGACATACAATATCGCCCCCGCACCGCCATTAAGGGGCAAGTGGTTGCCGACTTCATTGCGGAATTCACCAGCATGGAAGACAGAGAGGAAATAAGTCTCCAATGGATTGTTTTCACGGACGGGTCGTCCAACAAGAAGGTTGGAGGGGTCGGGGTCGTACTTAAATCCTCGGAGGGCGACGAACTCAAGTGTATGATTCGCCTCGATTTTCCTACAACTAATAATGAAGCCGAGTATGAAGCCCTGATAGCAGGTTTAGATCTTGCCCAAGTTGTAGGGGCTGTAAGCATAGTTATTCACTGCGACTCCCAGGTCGTTACAAGTCAGGTGAACGGCGAATACGAGTACAAGGGCGAGAAAATGAAGAAGTACTGGGAGCAAGCGAAAAGAAGGATAGATGGGCTGCAGGCCAAAATAGTACAAATTCCACGAGGAGAAAACGAACACGCCGACCGTCTTTCCAAAGCCGCATCTGCAGAGTCTATGATCACCATTGACGGGGTACTTTCTTTTACTCAGTCCTCACCATTAATTGACTTTGTCAACATACAGGAAATTGGTTCCGAGAACAATTGGACTACCCCTTTGATCTCCTACCTAAAGGATGGCACGTTGCCTGATGAGAAGGAGGCTGCCAGGAAGTTGAAGGCTCGGTTAGCACGGTTTGTCTTGATAAAGGACATCCTCTATAAAAGGGGCTTCTCTCGACCATACTTAAGATGTGTAGGCCCCGAAGAGGCAGACTATGTTATGAGAGAGGTACACGAGGGAATATGCGGCAACCACTCCGAATCTCGGTCATTGGTACACAAGCTAATTCGGGCCGGATACTACTGGCCGACAATGCGAAGTGACGCCCAGGTTTATGTGAGAGCTTGCGACAAATGTCAAAGGTTCAGCAACATCATCCGGCTGCTGGTGGAAGAATTGACCCCCATAAGCGCCCTATGGCCGTTCGCGCAATGGGGATTGGACATCATGGGACCCTTCCCAATGGCAGCAAGGCAGCTGAAGTTCCTCGTCGTTGGCATCGATTACTTCACCAAATGGGTTGAAGCTGAAGCCTTAGCCACAATCACTGAAAAGAACATAAGGGGTTTTGTTTGGAAAAACATTGTTTGTAGGTACGGAATTCCAAGGGTCTTAATTTCGGACAACGGTAAGCAGTTCGACAATGACTCTTTCCGAGCCTTTTGTTCAGAGTTAGGAATTAAGAACCATTATTCCTCCCTGGCCCATCCTCAAGCAAACGGACAAGTTGAAGTCACTAACCGATCCTTGCTTCGAATCATCAAGACTCGGCTCGAGGGGGCAAAGGGCATATGGCCTGAGGTGCTACCCAGCGTATTATGGGCGTATAGAACGACAGTACGAACCCCTATAGGAGAAACTCCTTTTCAGCTAACATACGGAAGTGAAGCGGTCATTCCAGCCGAGATAGGACTCACGAGCTATAGAGTGGACAATTACGACGAGGAAAGAAATGATCAAGAGCTACGTCTACAACTGGATCTGGTCGACGAAGTAAGGGCGGCGGTTGAACAGAGACTCGCACGGTACCAGGACCTCGTAGCCAAACACTACAACTCCCGAGTAAAGCATCGAGACTTCAAGGTCGGAGACCTCGTTCTAAGGAAAGTGATGGGCGCTGCTAGAGATCCCGCACAAGGAAAGCTTAGCCTGAACTGGGAAGGACCCTACAAGATTGTATCATGGCTAAGAAAGGGCACCTATCACCTAGAGACTCTTGACGGGCAGAAACTACGACACCCATGGAACGCCGAGCATCTCAGAAAGTACTACCAGTAGAAGATAGCAAGCAGAACATTACTCCTTATTACTAGTTTATGCTCTTTAATTATCTGTCTTAGCTTATTCCTGTCTACAGTATATTTTAAGTCTAAAGGACTGAAAGTTTGTCTTTCTTTTTTGAACAAAATTTTACTTATGCATTCATCGTAATAAGAGGAGGTTCATTCAGAAACGACCAGTAAATTTTTTATGTCTTGAAGAAAATAGCAAATCCTCTACTACTAAGTCCATAAAGTGGACGACCTACTTCTAAGTCCACAAAGTGAACGGTCTATTTCTCAGTCCACAAAGTGGACGGCTTATTCCTAAGTCCACAAAGTGGACGACCTATTCCTAAGTCCACAAAGTGGACGACCTATTTCTAAGTCCACAAAGTGGACAATCCCATGGCTAAGTCCACCAAGTGGACGGCCTCATAAATAAGTCCACAAAATAGACGACCTTACACCTAAAATCCACAAAGTAGACGACCCCAATCCGAGGCCAACAAGGTGGATGACCTCATTGCTAGGTCGAAGGCCTTATCACCAAGTGCATAAGATGTACAAGGGCAATAAAATGCTGATCTGTTCCCTCTTGGACTCGTCACCTTGCCATGATGCAACAAAGTGACGGTGTTATGTTCAAAGTGACGGCATAATAAGTTAGCTGACGGCATTGTTCGTGGAAATGATGGGTGTATAGCCGAATGAATACATCGAACTAGATTAGCTAAAAAAAAGAAGAGCTGACGCCGTTAGGAAATTGACAGGCATACAATTAAGTTTTATCCAACGACGTCGCCCATGAAACTGACGGAATGATAAAAAATGACCCTAAGTTTTCATGGAAAAGAAGCTGACGCCGTCATCAGTTCAAAAATTGAATTGAAAATGAGAAAAAACCCCGTCACCCATAAGCTGACGAGCTCATCACGAACATAATTCTGACTTAGAATAAAAAACACACATACTTGAAGTATAAAATGACATTAAAATTAAAATAGGTGATGTCTTTACAAAAGCCCAGAAAAATGGGCGTCAAGTACTACAACTTCGTCTACACTTTTCAAAGAGAAAAAAGAAAGAAATTTTTTAAGTTCATAAGGGGGGCCTCAGGGTCTTCCATTGTCTTTGGCAGTAAAAGGCTGGGCGCAGGAGACAGAAGGGCTGACGGCATTTGGGTCGCCATTGTGAGGGTTTGCTGGAGTCAGAGTAACGGATTGATCCGCGGCTGGCTGAGCTAGAACGACGCTGTTGTCTCTCTGACTGTTGTCGTCAGCTTCTTCATTGACGGCGTCGCCTGCAGGGGTTGATGGGATGGACTCATCCATTGAAATCCTTGACAAATCCAAGTCAGGATAGACAGATTTTACTTGCTTCAAGTAGTCCTCGAACCCGTCACCGTAGTAGGCAGCACAAGCGTCTATGAAGGATGACGAATCCTTAAACTCCGTCACAGCATCATTCCTAGCCATCTCCACTTGGACTAGGATGGATCTCAGCTCCTTTTTCGCCGCCACCTTGGCCTCCATCTCCAGCTCCCGTCGGCGGGTTTCCTCCGTCAGCTTTTCCTTATAATCCTTCAGCTCCGCGCCCAAGATGCGGTTCGCATCCTTGTACTGCGCCTGCCCGTCAGCCAGGTACTTGACGCGCTCGTGCAGACGGGTAATCACCCTTCCTTGGCGGAGCACCTGTCTGACAGAGCCTTTATGCGAACCATAGCCTGGAAGAAAAAGGGGAGGAGACAACGTCAGGGTATAAAAAATTGGTCGGGCACCAAAGTAGAAAGCGAGGCTCACCCTGGTAAGGTCGAAAAGGCCTGACGCCTTTATCTCGTCAATAGTCTGCTCAGCACAAGGGTCCATTTCCTCATCCTTCAAGATGGACTCCGTCACCTCTACGGCGTAGTCTTTATGGGTCAGCAGACGGCGTACAGATCCCTGGGAGATAGGGCCTGACGACGTCATTGGCCCCTTACCTGCCCCGTGAACGGACCTAGGAGGTGACGGCCTTCGTGAAGGCTTGTCCCCGGGAGTTGGGGCAACCTTCTTCCCTGGACGGTCTTCCCTACCGTCAGGTTTCCTCTTGGCCACGACCTTCCCGATAGGCTTAGGGGCTGACGGTGGGGTCGACTCGCCCCCAGCCTTCTCTTGCTGTTTCTTCTTGGCCGCAGCGGCAGCTCGAACCCTTTGTCTAGTTGACTCCATCTCTGCGAAAAATAAAGGTTAGAAAGAGACAGCGTCAGGATAAGGACAAGAAGTTAAAGGATACTCACGACGACGAGAATAAGCGTTTAATTTGCAAGCTTCCTCCGTCGGTTCAGGACCACCACAATATAAATGAAGAGTATCTAGTGTGATCAAGTCCCGACACTTTCTCTCGTCCAAAGGAATGGCCGTCACTCGACGAATAAAATCCTCTTGCTCCGCGGTAATGCGTGGACGATTGTTAGCTGCAATGAAAAGTGACGGGTTAGGATATCAAATAAGTAGACGAAGCGAGAAGGTCGACGGGATTAACCTGAATCTCTAACATATGCCCATGTGTTATCAAAACCGTTGGGCATTGACTCCCACTCCTCCTGACGGCATACCCAGTTTGTTCCTTCTACAAAGAAGTATCTGCCCTTCCACTTCCTATTGGAATCAGACATATCTGACACTAATTTCAACTCCTTCTCCCTCACTGCAAAATGATATACTCCTTTTGACGAGGAAATGTGTTGAGGACGATAACACCAAAAGAACTCGTCCAAGGTCAGCTGACGGTTTCCACCATTCAGACTACCCCACAAGATCTCGGCACCGATAAAGGTTCGCCAAGCATTGGGGGCAATCTGGCTGACGGATATCCCAAGGAAGTTAGCTAACTGACGATGCAATGCCGTCAGCGGTAGCCTCAGCCCGGCCGCGAACATGGCATCATACATGCCGACGTCCGCGGTTCGTCCCGAGTAACACCTCTCGCCTTCCTCAGGAAGACGGATGGGAATGTCGTCTGGTATTTGGTAGCGGGACCGCAAACTGTTGAAAACATTCTCCGACATCGTCGGGAGAAATTTGTTGATGGACCATTCTGAGGGTAAGATGAAGGGACGATCATCACCAGAGGATCCCTAGGTACTTTCTAGGGTCTCCTCATCACCGTCACTCTCACCCCCGTCACTTATACTCGCCTTTTCGTTAATCCCCTGGTCTTCATCGTCTACCCTTTCTTCGCCACCGTCACCACTCACCTCACTTCCTCTAGAACTCCCCACTTCCCCGTCAGAAGGAGTTGACGATTCCCTTTCTGACGACCAGGATAGGCCCTCCGCAGGCTCACGACCTGATTGGAAAATGTCGTCGTAACCCGCTCCGTCGCGGATCGACGATTGATCACTCGGCGTCTCCCTAGACATCTGACTACCTACAAACGATGGGTTTTTATTCTAAGATCCTAGGCAGACGACTTCACTAAAGGGCACCACTAGAAAAAGTAAAAAGTAACAGTGAGGAGAACTTACGAGTAGGAGGACGGTCTCAAGAAGCTGACGGCTGCACGATTGACGGCGTGATAAGATCAGCAGTGACGTACTCTTTCTCTCGAAAATGAACAGGATATAAAAAGTGAAAAAAGGTAAAAAATGAAGTATATATAGAAGAGAGGAGGCGCGAAAGACGAAGCGACACACCCGTCTAGACACGGAGCCAATCAGTCTACGCCGTGTGTCCCACCATTTAATGAACATGGCATGAATCACCATGCAAGAACCATTTCCCTGGTAACGACAACTCCATGACCCGTCACCCATAGCTGACGGGGTAATGGAGTGGGGGGCAGCTGATAGTGACGTATTTTACAGGCTGACGGCACATTAAGAAGGCTGACGGGAATATACAATCCGTCAGCCATTGTCATTGACACCTTTTTTGACGTTTGAGGCCACACCCCTTACGTGGCGACGTTAGGCTAAAGGATCAAGATAACGAAGTCAAGATTGACGGCCATGGTTGTGAGGGTCCTTAGCTGACGTTCTTTTTGGAAACGTACCTAGGCTGACGGCAGTATAGGAGGTACACGTTGACTGACGACCTTGACAGGTAAAGGTTGAAGGAGTAATCCAACCTCCATTCTTAATCTATCTTGACTTCTACATACATGAATATAAGGAAAGTTCTTTCTCTACACGTTTGACCTTAGTCAAAAAGATCCCTATAAGGAAAAGGGCTCTATACGATACGCAAAGATCCGCAAATTACTCTTCTAAAAGGAAAGTACTTCCTTGCCAAGGCGTTTATTTCGACTCTACACCACTATATAAGCCCCAGAAACCCTCATGACAAAAGGTACGCACAACTATCCTAACTCTGGCACTCTAGGGTTGTTTAAGGCTCTAACTTGACCTTCGGAGGGTTTTTGGCCGGCACCACACCGGTGCTCTCTTTTAGGTCACTTTGTTTTCTCTTTGCAGGTGTTGACTCGAGTTGGAGAGTGCCTGTAGCTTACTGGTGATTTTTTTGACCTCATCACGATGCAGCGGTGGGGCTAGACCATTCATTTATTGCCATTGTGGTGAGAGATTGGAGAGGGGACCTGATTTTCTCCCCGTCTAAACGGGTGGAAACCAACCTCCCTCTCCAAGTAGAGGTTGAAGCCATTAATTTGGCAACTCGTGTAGCTATTAATCGTGGTTTTGAGAATGTAGTGGTTGAGAGCGATGCCAAAGCATGTATGGAAGCTCTTAAAGCCCCCACTGATGCCGTGCCTTGGAGAATCTCAATCATATCTGCTTATACTCTTTCGTGGGCATTCCATGGCCAGCAATTTGTTTTTTGGTGGAGTCCGAGAGAATCAAACAAAGCAACCCAGGTATTAGCTTCTTGGTGCCTTGGGAAAAATTTGCTTGGATGTTTTGGTTAGGGTTATGCTCCTAGCCCTTTTATGGATGTAATTAATTCAGAGCATCTTAATGCCGTAGTTGTTGTTTGAACTTTGTTCTTTGTGTTTGTTAATAAAATTTTCTGTTCATAAAAAAAAACAAGGGCTATTACACTCATTTTCACTTATAGAACATGTAAAGACTGCTGCCTATCTTATTCGAGGCATTTAAGATCAAGGATATTTCATAGTCGTCTCCTGGACATTTAATCCAAGTAATTTAAAAAGGTTCAAAAAGAGAATAGTAACTTGTAGGAACAAATTTACGCTACAAGCATATAACGCAATTTATTTTATTTTATTATTTTTTTTTGAGAAACAAATACATATACATAAGGGAGAGAGAAAAGGGGTTTTAACACAAGACATATTACAATTTCACTCAAAAGTAATGGTAACTTTTAAGGAAGGGTGAGATAATTTATACTATACATAACACACTCTTTTAAGCATATAAGGCAAATTTAGTATTTAAAAAAAAAAAGTCATTTAATATGTTTAAAAAAAATTGTTGTAATTTAGTGCACCCACTTAATATTATCATAGCTTTGAAGTCTAACTTTTATTATTGATATAGTATGGTATATAGTATCCGATTTTTACTACTCGTCAACTCTCTTTGCTCTTCACGCAGGCACAGAACACATGCCCTGTTGTGTCATACAAAACAAAAGATTACCAATAGATTATGGTATCAGTAATTAACATAAATTATTGATTTTTTTTTTGTTCTTATCAATAAGTTTACTTGGGATACAATGCATATTATACATCATCAAAAACTTGCAACAAACAACTTTAAGTGAAACTCTAATTCTATTGTTTAGATTTAGGTTTTGGCTTCTTGCATAAATTAGATTAATATTAGACTTTTTGTTCATATCAACTTCTGCAATGTGTTTACTCAAAAAAAAAAAAAAAAAAAAAAAAAACTTCAATGTGGAGTGTATATATAATTATATGATTTTTTGGTGTATTCTTCCCTTTTACCACTTACGGTATAGTTTTTATTTTTATTTTTATTTTATTTATTCTTCTATTCTCCTACCTACAACCTTGCAAGAATGTACTTGTTTACCCTATTTTTCTTTTTCCTTCAAATTGAATATGTTTTGTGTATTTGTTGCCTTTTGTTTAAGCTAATTTTCATTGTTTCGGGAACTCTCTCTCTCTCTCTCTAGGATTTCCCTGATCATAATCACTGACTGCTCTTTCCTTTCACCGCTATGCTAACATCGCTGGCACTACCACTGCCCATTAAGTTTTTTGTTTCTATCTCTCTGTCATTGTTTTCAATAAGCCTAGTTTGGTTGCTTGGAAAATGAAGCAAAGTAAGCTCTATTTTGTGGGATTTATGGGTTGTGTTGATTTCGTCTCTTTCAAAACCCCCAAAATCTTTCCTTTTTAACACGTGACATTGCAAGAATGTTTATTTATTTTTTCTCTCATTTTTTGTTTTCTTTTGTATGTCTTTTTTATCCTTCACAAAATTACATTTGTAAGAAAATCCAAACCCACGATTTAGTGTAGAAAGGATACTTGTACTTCTTTGATGAAATGTCTCAATGGAAATAGAGACTCATTTGTTCTCATACTATTTTCTATTATCAACAAAATGCATAATACATTGTAAAAAGTCTTTAAAAAAAAAATGTTCTTTTGGATTAGATTACATTTGGGTATTTGTTGTATAGTTTCATATGTAGAAATATAAAACTTTTCCCTTTGTTTGGCAAACAATTTGCTGCTGTGTTTGTCAATTTTTAAATAATTTAGCTGATTATAAGGGTTCTAATAAGAACATTCTCTCAAGCACACAAAGAATCAAGATGTTGCATTAGAAGATCCATGATTTATATGCAATCAGATAAGACCCCTTTCTATATATATCAAGCAACCAGGGAGGGAGTTAGTGTTTATACTCACTCCTATTCACTCTTAATGTTCTTAGCTAGTCAGCTCAATCATGGCTTCCACAAAATAACAACACTACATATGTTTGACTTTGCTTTTCATTTTGTTAGTTTGCACTTCTCCAAGATGCCATATCTGGGAGACATGAGCAATGGATGGCTCATTATGGATGTGTATGTAAGGAAAATGTAGCATACATAGAATCTTTCAACAATGCTGCAAGCGAGCCTTACAAGCTAAGTGTTAACCAATTTGTAGATCTCACAAATGAGGAGTTCAGAGTCTCATGAAATAGATTCAAGGGGCATGAATGCTCCACAAAGACAACGTCTTTCAAATATGAAAATTCAACTCAACAGAAGCTAGCTACTCGTACCAGTTGTTGGATTTTTTATTTATTTATAATCTCATATATATAAATATAAACATTTTTTATCATTATTAATTGATTAAAAAGTATTTGATGGGTGTTCTTAATTTTCAGCCATTAATTATTTATCAGGTAAGATTGCTCTTTTTCAATTATGTATTTTAAAGATTATTTCCTTTAGATGCACCTAAGCTTGCAATATATGCTAGAATCTTAGCAAAGGATATGGAAAGGATAAACTTTAGCTATCTTATAGGGTTGGGTAGATTCTCATAAAAAGCTTATCAATTGCTTGTAATGTTGATTAATGTTCAGCCATGTAGAATAAAGAATGTTTGATTAGTTTGTTAACTTTTGTACACCATTCAAAACATGAATTTCAAGCTCCTAGACTCCTAGTTCATTATGTATAGCCCTTGTAGTTGTTTTGGTGTTGTAAATATAATGTTGTTCTATTGTTGGATTGTATTTTGAAGAACTATCTTGTATACTTATTACACTTGAAATGAAATTACTCATTAATGATAAAAAAAAAGTTTGGACTTAAGGATCTAGGGAAGTTGCATGATTACTTATTAGATCGTTACAATTGTTGCAAACTTTTGATAGGAAAAAAACGTATTGACCCCTTGTGATGGATTAATTGGCCAAGTTTAATAAATTAATGAAATTAACATGCAATGTATGTGACAGCATAAACAAATCACCAATTAAATAAATATGTAACGGAAAATAAATTGACACGATGATTTGTTTATGAATGGGGAAAACCTTCGAGGCAAAAACCCCATCTGGTGATTTTAAGGACTCTCGAGAATCCACTATTATCAAAACAAGCGGTTACAAGTAAAGAAATCTCAATACCTTATACCAACCCACAGTTGAACCTTTACCCCAATACCGAATTGGACTTGTTCTGTAGTGATAATTTCTCTTTGTATTGCATGACTCCTAGTACGTGACTAACCAATAGATACGCGACTTTCAATATGCGACTTGATCACCAACTTGAGAGGGATGTTGGCCGCAAAATTCTTCTGTTCATTACACAATGAAGATCATGAAGTTACATGATCACAAAACCCTACGGTGTACAAATACAATAGCTTCTTCAAGAGAAAGAACAACTAGGGCAAACTAGGTTTTCGATCACACTTTTCTTCACATTTGTGCAATTGTATTCTTGTGCAACCTGTGACGGCCCTTAAAATAATTCTTATATATGTTTAGGGTTGTGAGAAAAGAAAGCCCAAACATACATTCACGGATTGGATGAAAATCAGTTTTGAAAAATTGAACTTCATAAATCTCGACAGATATCCTATCTATTGAGCAGCTGTTGAGCCTCGGGCTAAAACAACTCTTTTAAACCTTAATAGATACTAGCTGTCGAGTTTTAATGAACAACACTTCTTCACTAGGATCTTGGTCTTGGACAGATTTGTATGGCTTTAACACTTGAACTTGAAACCTTATTTCTTGAAGCATTAAACACATCCTAGAGATTTATCCAATTACAAGTAAAGTGTATTTTGTCAAAAGATTAACCAATACATAAAATGTTGACATATGTTCCTAACATGAATCATATATGTCCTAACAATTTTAATATCTTATTTCTCATAAACCATAAAAGAAATTTCCCCAACTTTATTACTTCTTCACAAAGTACAAAGAAAGCCAAAGACTTTTAAACAAACACTCACTAAGGGATCACTTGGCCAATACTATTATTATTATAATTTATTGTGGGAAATAGTTAATTGAGACAAAGGGGAAAATAATTGAGGAAAAAAAAACATTATTATAAAAAGTGATTACTTACAATAATATTACAAATTTACAATCGTTCAATTAGATCTCTCTAGAATAATATTACAATCATTCATTTACGCTCTAAAAACGTTCAATTTTCGATCAATATCGTATATGTATTCACTTCTTAAAGTGACAAAAAATCTTGGGCAAGTGACCAAAAAAACCATTGGACAATGCACCTTAAAAAGTAACTATTTTCTATTGGTTGGGACTATCTTATAATTTCTGTTGGAATCCTAACTTGTTTTGGATTTAAATGCCATAATTAAAAGTTCAATACAACTTAATCTGGAAAAGAAACTTCACCATTTCTATTTCTCCCTAACGGATTTATAAGTGTCTATGAGAACTCTATTTTGACTTATCATAACAAATCTAATTAGGGAGTGAGAATATTTTATAGGCTAAAATGTAAATTGCATTTCTAAATTTGATTGAAATTAATTTCAGTTCTCAAACTTACTTTCTTTCAATTGAGTATTCTAAATTTCAAATTTGTTCAATTCGGTCATTTTGTCCAATTTCATTAAAAAAATTTCCATTAAAAAATATTTTCTTACATGAAAAAATCTATAAAGTAAATAAAAATATTTTATATATTATTATGCAAGAATTTGTTTTGCAAAAATATTTTTTTATTAGTTAATTGAATACTTAACTTCAATTTTTTTAATGAAATTGGACGAAATGCTTGAATTGAATAATTTTGAAATTTAGAAGACTCAATTGAATAAAAATAAAATTAGAGGACTGAAATGAATTTTAGTCAAATTTAGAGGGTGTAATTTGCATTTAAACCTATTTTAAATTTTATGAATAACCAATTTAGTGTCTACTAGGACTCTATTTTGGCTTATCATAACGAATCTAATTAGGGAGTGAGGATATTTTAAATTTTATTATAAATTATTAGTAGCATGCCAAAAAAAATCTAAAAACAATTGCTGCAATTTAGTGCATATACCTGACATAATCATGGCCTATAAGTTTAACTTTTATTATATAGTATATAATTTTTATTAAGTGTTTATTTTTGCAATATAGACAGCCAAAGAGAATTTGATATAAAAACTGAAAACAAATATTTGAGTACTAGTGGTCTAGTTGAGAAAGTGAGAATGAGAGGGAGAGATATGAGGGGTGAAGTGAACAGAAGAAACTAAGAAGGTGAGAGTTCGAGAGAGAAAGATTTGAAGGTCTAAAATTGTGGAAATTAAAATTAAATTAAAAAAAAAACACAAAAAAACAGATGCACTATACGAGAAAAAGAGAATTTTCTTTTCAAAGAAAAAAAAGGGAAGACTTCTTGAAGTGGGGGTCGGGTTCAAAATTCAAATTAATTTCTTTTGGTTACAGATTCAAAATCTCTTGCCTATATCTGTCTTTTATCTTTCAGATTTTTTTCTTTTTTAAGTTTATATATTGAAATTTTCTATTATAAAATTTGTTTAGAAACTAAGAAAATAACTGAAAAAATGTGAGAAATTAATAAAAAAATAGTATTTTCAGAATGCAATCAAACACATGAAAACATTTTCTAAAATAATTTTCATAATGCAACCAAACACTTAAATATTTTCTTTTTTCGAAAATATTTTAACTTGAAAATATTTTATACTCGAAAAATATTTTACATTTAACGCAGCCTAAAGAAAAAAAAAAGAAGAAAAAACAGTACCCTTACCAACAAGCTACAGCAATAGCTTTTGTGGCTCAGTGGCAACAAAAGTCGAATCTTGGATCATATTGTATAGAATAAAAGTATTTTGAACGAATCTAATGTCGCGGCATCTGTTATGGTCAATTTGTTCTCCACTCTTCAAACCACTATAAAGTGCCAACGAAACACATAACACATCACACAATGCACATACACACTACACATGATAGTGAGTTGCCAAGTTTTGAGAGAGAGAAGATGGGAGCTAATGAGAAGAGGAGCCTCTCAGTCTCTGCTAAGTCCATCTTCCTAGTGATACTACTACAACTAGTCTTCAACACAAATCATACTGGAGCTACTACTTCACTGTCCGCTCAGTTCAACTTCAACAACAACAACAGCAGCAGTACCTACCACTGCAATGGCTCTGTGGATGAATGTCTCATTATGGAAGGCATAGACTCGGGGTTGATCTTCATGGATTCCGTCCACTCAACCAGAATGCTTGACGAGGTTAACTCAATGTCAATCGCCGATAATGCCCTATACCCAAACCTGGCAGCAGTCAGGACTTGTGGAAAAGGCAGTCCTTATGGAAATTGTCTGTCCAATGCAAACCCAAGTAATCCTTGTACTACATATAAACGCGATTGCCCCCACTAGCTCGGGGTGGTACAAATAATATTACTCAAACCCATTTTTCTCGAAATAAACTACATAAATGGGTTGGATAATAATTAATGGATAAATTTAATTATCCATTAGTGGATAAATGAGTGATTATATATATATATATATATATATATATATATATATATATATATATATATATCCAATCTATTATTATTCGAGAGGTGTTACGTCCACAACATTTTTACAACAAATCATAGGTGGTTAGTTGTTATTGGTTTAAATTTGAACCTAACACTAAGATTACTTTTTTCACCCAACAATAACAACCAGTAACATCCTGCCACTTAGGATTTGTTGTAAAAATGTTGTAAAAATGTTGTGGACATATCATTTCTCTTATTATTCTGTTAAATTATTCCAACTATTCTTTTGCTCGCCTGCACTGCTTCCTTCCGTGTAATCTCCTTCTTCTTTATTAACAGATAGTTTTGTTTTGTGTATCGGTGATCAATGAAATATCTTAAAATGAACCATATGTATAAAAATTGATAACTTATATTCTCACAAATAATGTTTCCATTCAATCAAGATATATTTGCTAAAATCTTGCCATTAACTTATCCAAAAATAATGTGATTTTGGGAAGAAAAAAGAGAGCAGAAAAATGACGTTATTTCCAACATATTAAGTCAAAATTTGTGATGCATCATAATGGAATGGATTCAAATCCTCTAAATTTTCTAGAGTACTTTACTAAATAGATTTCCTTAAATTTTAACTATTTTTTAATAATTTAATGGTCTAAATTTTGCCATGTCAGCATTCCACTAATAATAATCTTAATTGTTTTGTTTGCAACATTATTAAATTATTTTAAGAGTATTGTTAGTGGAATGCTGATATAATAGAATTTAGACTCTTAAATCATAAAAGAATGATTAGGATTTAAGGAAATCTATTGGTAAAGTACTTTAGGAAATTTAGAGGATTTGAATCCTACTTAACCCTTTGAACTAGCTAAACACATTATTGAAAACTAACTTTAAAAATAAGTTACACTTAACTCTTTATCGCTTCTTTAGCTATTAATTATGACAAAATTTTAACATTAAAATACCAATTTGTCCCATAATCATTTTTTTTTTCCAGGGAAATGAGTAAATTAGTTTTTCAATACTTAATTCTGTTAGACTGAACAAAAAAACTAATGATAATGGACATTGAAATAGAACTAATAATTTGGGAAGTCAAATGTGAATTTCAATATTTTAAGGGTTTAAATGTAATCGAAATGATAGTTTAAGGTTAGAAAGTGTAATTTGCCCTTGTAGTTGATGATGTAAATAGCATGTTTTGTAAGTAAATGGACCAATTTAGAAACTACACCAAACTTTAATGGTGTGAAGGACATATTAATAATAAAATTAATAAAAAAATACAAAGAACGTTGTGCGAAAAGGCTAGTCCAATTAGACAATTAATTAGATATAAGGAGAGAAATATACATAATTTTGTGTGAAATGAAATTGTGTGTATGTGAGTGTGAGCCACTCTCTTATTATTCCTTGAACACATACGTGTAAACTGATTGAGAGACCACACTTTTTGGGCATAAGTGGAATTGGAGTGAAGATTAAAAGTGTCCCTGAATACTTCTAATCTTTGGTTTTGAATTTCATAGCACCAAGGTACATTCTCTTGTTCTTAAATTCTGAAATTTACATAGTATATGTTATCTACTGCAAATGAAGTAGATTCGTTGATTTTCTGCAGCGTATATTTTGTATGCGATACAAACTATGTTTTTCCCAACAATTGGTATCAGAGCGGTCTTCAATTTCGAATTTGTATAACATGTTTTGTGAGTTTTGGAATCAAAGATAGTCATTTCATGATGTTAGAAGATTCTACAATCAATTTTCTGCATGGTCATTGAAATTATTTTTTGATAAAAACTGATATTGATGTTGTGATGTTGTTTAAGTTTGATATTAAATATGTTAGATTGAACTTTAAGGCTATGAGCCGTGATAACACTGTTTAAGGGTCATTTCCTCATTAATGCGGCCAACTAAGTGGGTTTAGAGTACTAAATGCAGAGGTGATGGATGCTATATTTGCATTCTTCCCTTTCTTGCTTAATGACCAACTTTCCTTTTTTTCTTTAGTTCGTGCCCTATGGTCTTTAAAATTGGGCCTCGGCCCTTCCAAGGACATGCCAATATTCCCGGGGGCCTTGGATATTCTAGTCTCCTTGAATTGTTATATTTGCCCTGAGGATTAGTTGATAGTACTTTTCAAGGTTTCTTCTTCTAGCATTGACCTCTTCTCATTCATCCCAGTCCTCCTCTTCTCATCCTCCCATAGTAATTATTGAGAATTCCAATTTAGAATTGTTATTATTATTTTTTTATTATAGATAGTTTAGTTTGATTCTTATTTAGTCTAACTGTTTCATTAAAAAAAAGGATTTGACACTTAATTAGTTATTTTAGTTATCTAAAAACATGCAAGCTACAAATCTAACGAGGGATAGTTAGTTTTTGTTTGTTTGTTTGTTCTTTGTTTGAGAAATGCTATATCCACAACAAATTTTAAATGGTGGATTGTTACCGGTTGTTATTGTTGAGACAAAAAAGTAATCTTAGTGGTAGGTTTAAATTTGAACAAATAACAACTAATCACCTATGATTTGTTGTGAAAAATGTTATAGATGTAGCACTTTTATTTATTTATTTTGGCTACCTACCTTAGCAGCTCCAATCCTCCAAAGGCCAAGGCAATTGATCAGACATAAGTAAAAGGCGTCTAATATTATTGAATATTGATCTTGTTAGCACATTTGTTAAGTTAATAGGTTTATACATCTATTGGTTTATAAAATATTTAAGTTGTATTTTAAATAATATTTCTAATTTTTCATGACTTACATATTAGCAAAACAATATTCATAAAACAACTACAAATGGATTAATTATTTTTTAGGTTCACCAAATGGGCTGGTTTGAATCTATGTATAATAATATGTTGGGCCTTGGTGGTCGGTTTTTTTTTTTTTTTTTTGCTAAAGCCTTGGTGGTCTTTTGAGTTTTGATCATTTCTCTCTTTTAATTTCTTTTGGACCATGACACTTCTTGCTCATCTAGCTAATTACTGCACCATTTTCACAGCCCCTGTGATTTAGCCATTTAGGCAATCCCAAAGAATGAGGAAAACCCCTTCTTCTTCTTCTTTTTTCCTCTCTGCCACGGTCTTAGCATCATTTGGGCATTTGACTTGATATATGGCTTACCAATTAATACCAGATCTTCCACAGATGCTGATATGAAAGGTTTGTTGGTGCAGTCAGTATTTGAATTGCACTTCTAATCCATGCCTTCATCATCTATTAGGCACTCACCTGTGCCATGATTGTGATGGAGAAAGCATCATTCCCATTTAAATCTTCTCATTTTCTCTAATTTTAGTCTAGATATAAGAATTGTAGCATTTGAATGAAAAATCCAACAATCTTATGTAAACCACTATGAACTCTTTTTATTCCTTTTTTTCAGCACTGGAAGTCTATGAGAGCACTTACTAGAGTGGGTTAGGGAGTTGGGCACTAAGAGTGGTGTGGCTGGTGGAACATTAATCATAAATAAATAAAACGACGGCAACTTAGTGGTGGTATTGGAATGAATGAATGATTGGATTTGATCACCCCCACCATTTTATTTAATTGATGTGCACAGCTGCACGCTATTTTGCAATCTCAACAAAAGCCATTGGATGACATGAAGTAGAAATTAACTAAGCAAGGCTTGCACTTCCACGGGTCTATTTAAGCATTTGTAATGGAACAAGACCAGTATTTGTCCAAAAATTCTGTTAACGGGTGCTATCAGAACAATTATTAATAAATTATTTTAAAAATATTTAAATTTGTGTGTCACGTTTCAATTGGATCAACTAGTACACTTCATAAGCTTATTGTTAGGATATATGTCCTTTAAATTCTATTGTATAATGCTATGTATGGCATTATATATGATATTACGTTATGATTAATAAAGTTGTTTTATTATTATCTAAAATAATGGCAACATGAATATTTGGACATTATCATATAGTTCATGAGACATATTGAACTGGACCGCTGCGAGATTTAATATTCTACTAACAACTTTCAAATGAATAATAAATCTCACAACTTCTATTTACATGAACACTCAATTCTGAGAGAATAATGAATCTAATCATCAAGTGTAGGTTGCTTTGATATATCAGGAGTGAGATCTAAAGACACGATCAAAACCTTAGTATGTTGGGTAGCTGCATTTAATGTTGATGGAACATATATTCTCAAGATAGACTTCATAATCTCTTAATGGAGATATAAAATATTTCCTTGAGATAAATTTAATGGTTTTGGTTATTCAGACTGTTAGACCTAACTACTTTAGTAAGAAATTACTAAAGTATATGTTTATGAAATTGAATTTCATAAATATATGATAAATAACTTAAAGGATTAAACCAGTATTAAGATGTAGTAATCTTCAAAGTGGCAGTCAACATTTATAACTTTGTATTACTGCAAATATTTTAATGAAGATGTTGCATGTATAATAAAGTATTGGGATATAATTTATTAATAAGGCTTAAAGTGTAATTATATTTATATAGATGTATTAAATATAATTATTGGTAATTTTGGACTTGTCATGAGTTGACAGATAAGCCCAAGGTCTATTGGAGTTAGAGTCTTATTTATTCCCTTTTAGTCTCACTCCAAGCCATATATTA